>NC_066890.1:343359-464886 GCF_022985175.1 Labeo rohita
GAGTCAAGTCAAGAGACAGCTGTTCATCCAAAGTCTCATCACAACTGACCTTCCAAAGCCATGTCACGTCACAGCTTTTCAACCAGAGCCTCATCACATCTCAGCTGATCGTCAAGAGCCTTGTAATGTATCAGCTGACATCCCAGAGCCTTGCCATGTCTCGTCCCAATCATCCCAACTTCTAGTCCCCACGCTCCCAAGCCACCCAGAGCCCATGCTCCCAAGCCACATGCCCACAGCCTCCACAGCCCACTGTCTACTGTGCTGCCTGTAATGGCAGTCGCCATTTTGAGCGTGTGGGCTACACACTGTCTGTCACTGCTCCACAATCCCGTTCCACTTCCTCTGCATGGACCTTGCCCCCCATCCCACCCCCTGGTCTTTTTTTTTTTTTTTTTTTAACGCCAAGAGTTGCTCCTAGAGGGCTCCCTCTAATTCTTCTTTGGTGACTTCCTGTTTGGCAGCCATTTAAGGAGGGCCATGTTAAATGAGAAGGGTCTGCAGACATGTAACCTGCACTCTCAGACAACTGCACTTCCAGACTAGATAAAAAAGTTTGTCAAGACAAACTTTAAGTTGGCTTGAGAAAGCCGGACCAGAAAGTTTTAAAAAAAGTTTTGAAAAGTTTAAAAAGTTTAAAAAGTTTGAAAAGTTTAAGAAGTTTATGAAGTTTTAAAAAGTTTACAGTTTGAATTCAGTCTGTCAGAAAGCTAGATAGATAAATAGATAGATAGATAGATAGATAGATAGATAGATAGATAGATAATAGATAGATAACAAGTGTTTCTAGTATGATTAGCAAGTTATTAGCATGTTTCTAGCATGATTAGCAAAGTTGCTAGCATGTTTCTAGCATGATTAGCAAGTTGCTAGCGTGTTTATAGCATGATTAGCAAGGTTGCTAACGTGTTTCTAGCATGATTAGCAAGTTGCTAGCGTGTTTCTAACATGATTAGCAAGGTTGCTAGCATGTTTCTAACATGATTAGCAAGTTGCTAACGTGTTTCTAACATGATTAGCAAGTTGCTAGCATGTTTCTAACATGATTAGCAAGTTGCTAGCATATTTCTAGCATGATTAAAAAGTTGCTAGCATGTTTCTAACATGATTAGCAAGTTGCTACCATATTTCTAGCATGATTAACAAAGTTGCTAGTATGTTTCTGGCATGATTAGCAAGCTGTTAGCCTGTTTCTAGCATGATTAACAAAGTTGCTAACATATTTCTAGCATGATTTTGCTAGCATGTTTCTATGATTAGCAAGTTGCTAGCATGTTTCTAACATGATTAGCAAAGTCGCTAGCATGTTTCTAGCATGATTAGCAAAGTCACTAGCATGTTTCTAGCATGATTAGCAAGTTGCTAGCATGTTTCTAGCATGATTAGCAAGTTGCTAGCATGTTTCTAGCATGATTAGCAAAGTCGCTAGCATGTTTCTAGCATGATTAGCAAAGTGTTTCTAGCATGATTAGCAAAGTTGCTAGCATGATTCTGGTTGCTAGCCATAGATAGATAAATAGATAGATAGTAATGGTTAAATGATAGATAGATAGATAGATAGATAAGGTTTGAAGATAGATAGATAGATAGATAAGGTTTGAAGATAGATAAATAGATAGATAGATAGATAGATAGATAGATAGATAAGGTTTGAAGATAGATAGATAGATAGATAGATAGATAGATAAGGTTTGAAGATAGATAGATAGATAGATAAATAAGGTTTGAAGATAGATAGATAGATAGATAGATAGATAGATAGATAGATAAGGTTTGAAGATAGATAGATAGATAGATAGATAGATATAGACAGATAGATAGTTAGATAGATAGATAGATAGATAGATAAGGTTTGAAGATAGATAGATAGATAAGGTTTGAAGATAGATAGACAGATAGATAGATAGATAGATAGATAGATAGATAGATAAGGTTTGAAGATAGATAGATAGACAGATAGATAGTTAAATAGATAGATAGATAGATAGATAGATAGATTGATAGATTAGTTATTAGTTAGAAAGAACATAGATAGCTTAAAGCTTAATTGAGTATCAATGGCTTCTAGCAGTTTACATTAAACATAGTTCAAACAGACATGGACTTTTGGTCAATGAAAGTCTATGGGATTTTTTATGATTTTTAATATTAATTTTTAAAAAAAACCGTAACTCAAACCAGTCTGAAAAGATATAGCACACTAAGTCAGAACAGTATGAAGATCTGACCCGAGTTTGGAGTATGTAGCTTGAACGGTCTAGGAGGAGTTAGTGTCCAAAAAATTTGCGGTCAGAAAAATAAGAAGAAGAAGAAGAAGAAGTTTAAATAGGATTTCAGTAAGTTGGCTTTCCCAAGCCAACTTAATTAAATGTCACTCGCAATCGCCACCTGCACTCTCAGCTACCTGCGACATCATTTGCAATCCACACAAATGGTGCGTGTTGCCGATGGAGACAAGACGCTGTGGTCGTTAAACGATTAAAACTAATTTAATAGCATAACGTACAGGGTCCTAACGTCATCTATAGGAAAGGCAACCTTAAATGACGTCTGTCGTGATCCCCATGGATCACGGATCAACCGCAACCCGTTTCACACCTAGACAGCATCAATGATTATAATGCGTTCTACTGTATTTTGTCGCGTCGCTCGCGTCTAGTGTAGACACGGTGTAAGCATAATGATGCTGCAAAATCAGGTTAGATCATTTTTAAAACATATTGAAATAGAAAATAGATATTTAAAAATGGTCATTTCACAATATTACTGTTTTACTGTGTTTTAATTAAATAAATGCAGCAATTGTTGCCATAAAAGACTTATTTCAAATACATTACAAATCTGACCCTTAAACTTTTGAATGGTAGTGTATGTTTAAGATATTACTTACTAGTCATATGGTTCATAATGTCTAGAGATCGACAGGAGATACGCTCCAACTCTGCTGCACAGCCATTACAATGGAAGATTCTAGGAAGGAACATAAACAGTCTGTCGCAGGGCCAACAATATTTATTATACGATGTCAGGTTGATTAGAAGTAAACTATAGCAAAGATAAACTGCAGAAAAGAAAAATAAATAATATATAGAATATACATAATACAATTTAATAACAGGATTTACATTTTCAGATTTAATTATTTAATGCTCATATACATTGTTACTTATGTTTGTAGGTTAAAGTCCTTTTAAAATAACTAACAAGCAAACATACATAACTCCAGACTTGAATGTTCAGTGTGCGCACCCATCAGAGTATGTGAGCGGAGTGGAGTGGGAGCGGAGCGCGGAGTGGAGCGATGTGATTTTTAATGGAGTGAGGAGCGGAAATTTTAAAAGTCGGAGCGTTGTGGTTTTTGCTCGCTCCAAGAGCGCTCCAGCATCGCTCCATCACGAGTACAATTCATGACAACGACCCATAATATAACTGCATATATAGCAAGAATTCATGTGTTGAACAAAGCCTATTTAGCTAGCTTGATAGAGATGGATCACTCAAATCAGAAGGAATGTGAAAACTAGGATGACGGCAATGGACGAGCAGAAAGTTACAGTTTTCAATGAATTTGTTCTTTCAAGATACTGAATATTTACAAGTGAAAGCATGATTTAAACAAGTACAACACTTATTCACACGCAATTGCTCTCTCAATAATGCATTCAAACAAATGTAAACTTAGTTTACACATTGTTGACACATCTGGTACTTCATCTGTATATCCGATTTTGAATGAGAAGCAATCTATAAGAAATGCAGCGATCTGTACGTAAAATAATGAAATGACGAAACGCATTATTATTATTTTTTTTTTTATCACAAACATTTCCACTGCAAACAGCAGCAGTTATACCTTTTAGTGCTGACTGACAATCATGTTAGCTTGGCATGAGGAAAAAAGTTTGCGTACTAGTGTTCCAATAAGCCACTTTAAAACTATACTTTCGTTTTATTTCTGTTATTTTCTTCTTTATTATACGTTATGAACAGAATTGTGGTATTTCAAACATACTGATATAGTTTAGACGCGGAGCGAAGGCGGAGCGGTGTTTCTGGTATCAGTGAGCGAGGAGTGGAGCGGGAGTGGGAAACGGTGAACCCGGAGCGGAGCTGGAGCGGAGCGGTTATAAAATGCAGGGAGCGCGGAGAGGAAATTGTTGTCGCTCCACTCCGCTCACATACTCTGGCACCCATTAAAAGCAAGTAGATGTCACGCAGAATGTATAAATGTCATTGTTATGGGGTTGCTGGTGCTGGATGGAAGACAGGATACAACGTACAACAAATCTTATTTTAATCACTTCCAAGAGGAACTGGCAGGAACACAGAGCAATAATCCACACACGTAGAAACACAAAATCAACAATAAAGACCGACAGAGAACTCAGGATACAAACAGGCTTATAAAGGGAAACTAATAATTGCAGACAGGTGAAGGAGATAATCAGGAAGAAACCAAATTAAATAGAACAACAGGGGGAGACAATGGGAGAAACCAAAACAGAACAGTCCAGAAACTCAAGGAGACATGTAACATTACCCCCCCTCCCAGTAGGTGCGTCCCGCACCGTAACAATACAACTGGGGAGGGAGGGTGGGCGCCCTGGAGGCTGATACGGGACAGGAACATAGTAGCCAGGGAAAGCCTCCAGGGCAGATCAGGGAGCCATGGCGGATCAGGGAGTTCAGGAGGCCATGGCTGGACAGACAGTTCAGGAGGCCATGGTGGATCAGGGAGTTCAGGAGGCCATGGCTGGACAGACAGTTCATGAGGCCATGGTGGATCAGGGAGTTCAGGAGGCCATGGCCGGGTAAACAGTTCAGGTGGCCATGGCGGGTCTGGGGGCTCAGGAGGCCATGGCCGGGCAGATAGTCCAGGAGGCCATGGTGGATCTGGGGGCTCAGGAGGCCATGGCCGGGTAAACAGTCCAGGAGGCCATGGCTGAACAGGGGAGTAGCCCCCCCCCCAAAATTTTCTTGGGGGAATTTACAGTACTGCCAGCCCTAGGGAGCGCTGGATGAGGTGCTGGCTCAGGAGGGCGCGCTGAAGGAGGAGCCGACTCAGGAGGGCTAGCTGGACAGAGCTCCGGCTCTGGAGGGCGAGCTGGGCAGAGCGCCGGCTCTGGAGGGCGAGCTGGGCAGAGCGCCGGCTCTGGAGGGCGAGCTGGATTTTGTCTTGGCTTATGAGAAGCACCAGGAACTTGACTTGACTCAGGAGATGTAGCCGTGACGTGACTCAGCCGTGACGTGACTTGACTCAGGAACCACAGCCGTGGCTTGACTTGGCTCAGTAGCTGCAGCTGCAACTTGACGTGACTCAGAAACTTGATTTGCCTCGGGAAACGCAGCTGCAATTTGACTTGATTCAGTAGCTGCAACTTGACTTGACTCGGGGAACACAGCTACAACTTGACTCAGGAAGGCTGGGTGGAACCAGCGGAGGGTTAGGAAGGCTGGGCGGAACCAGCGGAGGCTCAGGAAGGCTGGACGGAACCAGCGGAGGCTCAGGAGAATCAGGGGAGATAATAGGAGCCGTGAACTCCAGTGGGATTGCCCTGTCCATAATGTTCATTTCAGCTATCATGACTGGGGACTCAGGCTTGGCGGCCATCTTGGCTGGGGACTCAGGCTTGGCGGCCATCTTGCGTGCAGGCTCTGGCGTGGCGGCCATCTTGCGAGCAGGCGCTGGCGTGGCGGCCATCTTGTGAGCAGACGCTGGCGTGGCGGCTGCCATCTTGCGTGCAGGCTCTGGCGTGGCAGCAGCCTGAGGTGCTGGGCTGAGGACCATTGTGGAACTATGGCAGACTTGGGGACCGGCAGGAGACAAGGAGGGTGTGAGGTCGCTGGAGTGATATGCGGAGGGCTTTGGCTGTTGGTGAGATGGGGCGACGGCATGTTTCCAGATGGGAGGAGGGTTACCATCCTCCACCATGACTTGGAACGAGGAACCACATAGATCAAGAACAAAACTGATAAAATCTGCTACAGGACGGTAGCAATCATTAGGACTAATC
Source organism: Labeo rohita (assembly GCF_022985175.1). Taxonomy (NCBI): domain Eukaryota; kingdom Metazoa; phylum Chordata; class Actinopteri; order Cypriniformes; family Cyprinidae; genus Labeo; species Labeo rohita. The sequence goes on from NC_066890.1 coordinate 349,374, forward strand.
AATAGAAACAAACTATCATCTTTGAGTCCCATCTGGAAACATGCGTTAACCATCTTGTCACTCCATCTCACCAGATGGTAAACGCTCAAAAACTCCTCCACATATTCCTCCAGCGAACGCTCACCTTGTTGAAGGTTAAGGAGGAGGTCATCAGCCCAGGTCATCCTTTCTTTTTGGTCGGTCTTTTCTGTTTTGGGGTTGCTGGTGCTGGATGGAAGACAGGATACAACGTACGACACAAATCTTATTTTAATCACTTCCAAGAGGAACTGGCAGGAACACAGAGCAATAATCCACACACGTAGAAACACAAATCAACAATAAAGACCGACAGAGAACTCAGGATACAAACAGGCTTATAAAGGGAAACTAATAATTGCAGACAGGTGAAGGAGATAATCCGGAAGAAACCAAATTAAATAGAACAACAGGGGGAGACAATGGGAGAAACCAAAACAGAACAGTCCAGAAACTCAAGGAGACATGTAACAGTCATCATAAAGTAATATTATCTTATAAAACACATAATGTAAATGAAGTAAAACTTACTTAAATGCATATTTTAAATGAAACAAAACACTTACTTCTAGTGTTTCCCTTTTAAAAGCGACCTCCACCTCAGCACTGCATAGCAATTCAGATATATGAGAAATGTTTAGGTGCACACAGCATATTAATATCATCATACAGTAATATTACACAATGTAAATGAAGTAAAACACTTTTCCTTGATAAAACCAACTTTCCCGTCTGCTCCACATCATGATTAAAAGAAAATATCTCTCTGAGAAAAAGTTCAGGAGAACACAACACAGAAATATCACTGTGAGAAACGTTTAGGTGCACACAACATATTAATGTGGCCATAAAGTAATATTATACATAATGTAAATGAGGTAAAACACTTACTTTTGGCATTTTCCTTGATAAAAGCAACTTTCCCGTCTGCTCTGCATTGTGATTGAAAGAAAATATCTGAGAAAAAGTTTAGGAGAGCACAGCACATAAATATCACTATAAATCAATATGACGTTATAACATACATATTTTAAATGTGATAAAACAGTTACTTCTAGTGTTTCCCTGTTAAAAGTGACCTCCACGTATATAAACACTTTATTTCATTGTTTCCCGTCCTCATATCCTCTGCATCGTGAGAAAAGAAAATGCCGTCTGTGAAAAATATTTCAAATGGGTGAGGTGCAAATGTCCCGGATGTGAATTACAACTAAATCCGACGGACCAAATACGTCGATTTTTGGGCTAAAAGAATCCATGACGGGCCGACTTTAGCCCAAAAAACGGTGACATCTGGTGCTGGGTGGGTTATATCTGCAAGAGTGGGAAAATTTGGACCATGTGACTAAGATAACATGTTGATTTATGTTTTGGGAGGAGAAACATGGCAATATCCTGAGTTAAGACAACATCTAATTGGTCAAGACACCATTTGTGATGTGCCCAAAAGCAGAGTTTAAATACTCAGCACACCATAAAATTTTGCTTTTAGCCATTTGTCTTAACCATGCTCGTAGCCATTGCTTTTTGGTTGCTTTTAGATGTTGCTTTTAATTTGGGTTCTCAGCCATGCTTTTTGCCATCATTTTTGTCGCTGCTTTTTGCATTCTTTGAGCACTCCTATCGTTAGTTTATTTTCTTTCCATTGAGAGTTTTGTGTTCCAAGTAAGTTTTGCCTGCAAGCCGTGTTCCAGACGTTTGTGCCCGCCTTAAAACTGACATACACGACTCCACACCATCCTCCAGCCAATGCCCAAGACTTCACATCGAACAAGCACTGAACTTCCAGCCAATCAGCAACTTTGGGAAACCCCTTTTCTGCTACTAGGTCAAAAGGAATCCCTTAACACAGGGGTGCTCAGCCCTGTTCCTGGAGATCTTCCATCCTGCAGAGTTCAGCTCCAACCCTGACCAAACACACCTGAACCAGCTAATTAGGATCTGAAGGAGCACTTGATAATTACAGACATGTGTGTTTGATCAGGGTTGGAACTAAACTCTGCAGAAAGGTAAATCTCCAGGAACAGGGTTGGGCACCCCTGCCTCAACACAAAGACAAAGTACAACCTCCAGATTCAGGCTGAACTGGTGCATTTAATATAAAGTATAATAGGCCTATTAATACTGATATATTCCCGTAAATTTTAATAGTAATGACTTTATGAATTTCTTCACTAATAAAATATATAACATCAGAAATAGAATAACAAATGTAGATTCTACGGAGTCTAATGCTTTCGGATGTCAGCTGCTTTCGTCACACCCAAAGAAAAAATGCAGTTCTTTACAACTATAGGACAGAAAGAGCTAAATAAACTTATCACTGTATCTAAACCAACAACATGCCTGTTAGATCCTGTACCCACTAAATTACTTAAAGAGATGTTACCTGTAGCAGAAGAACCGCTTCTCAAAATTATTAACTCATCGTTATCTTTAGGTCACGTCCCAAAACCATTCAAGCAGGCGGTTATCTTCTTAAGAAACCACAACTAGACCCTAGTGAACTGGCAAATTACAGACCCATTTCTAATCTTCTGTTTATGTCTAAAATTTTAGAAAAGTTGTGTCTGCTCAATTGTGCTCCTTCTTGCAAAAAAAAAAAAAAAAAAAAAAAAAAAAAGATCTTTATAAAAAAAAAAATTCAGTCAGGCTAGAGATAGTCCAGAGTCCTTACAAGGTCAAGAAAATGTGAACATATTAACCCAATTTTACAGTCTCTGCACTGGCTCTGCATCAGTTACAAAATATTACTTCTTACCTATAAGACCCTTAATGCTTTAGCTCCTATGCTACAACGCTACAATCCATCACACTCCCTAAGGTCACAAAACTCTCCTGGACTTTTGGTAGTATCTAAGATAGCAAAATCCACTAAAGGAGGTACAGCTTTTTTGCATTTGGCTCCCAAACTCTGGAATAACCTTCCTGGTACCATGCAGGTTATTCAGACACACTCTTCTCTGTTTAAATCTAGATTAAAGACACATTTCTCTAGCCAAACATTCACAATATGTATCTCATAACCGCATGTAATGCCTTTTTTCGATGCACATCAAAGCTTTAATGAAAAAAAGACTTTCAAACAATCTCTGCCGAACAGCAGCACTGACGCAAACCTGCTGAACGCATCTCCAGTTGTGCAGCATGAGAGAGATTGAAAATAATGGAAGTGTGCGAACTGCGAAGTAATGTCCATTTCATGCACAACTTGAAGAAACTACAACAGGTAAAGCTGTCAGCTCTGGTCTTAGTCTATATGCTGTTCTATTAATGCACAGACTTCAAATTATTTGTAGTACACTTGCCGTCCAGTAATTGAAAAAAGCTCTGTTACCTTTTAATAAACAAAGTATCAGGTTTAAAATGATGCCAAATTCATAATGAAATTCAAAAAATTTGGCACTCTTTAATGAGCGATCGCTTTAGCATCTTAAGTTCAAGTGTCAAGTGAACTCATTATATCTTTCTTTTTTACTACTAAAGTAAATTAACATGAATTAACATTAAAAAGTTGGCTATATTATAAGAGCCTGCAGTACAACTTACTGAAATGTCTCATAATCGCTCATTCAGTGTTTCAAACTGTGGAAAACATGTAACACTTATAAACAATGCCATGTAACAATACATTTACAACACATTTATTAAGAAGAAAAATGTAAATGTACAGTATTTCTGAAAAAAAAAAAAAAGTTAATTTTTAAAATAAAAATCAATTAATTGGACCTGCTTTTGATTATTAAAACTGAAAGGGAACCATTAAAATGGAATCCAGAAAAGTAATGGAAAACACAGAATTTGGTAAAAATAAAACTGTAAAACTCAATTAATTAGACAGGCTTTTTGATAAAAAATTAATTTAACTATTAAAACAGAGTATAGAGTATATAGAAAATATTAATTTGGAAATAAAACAAAGTTCACAGGATCGTATAATTATTATGATTTTTTTTTTTTGATTATATTTTTAAAAATATTTGTTAGTCAACAGTAACCTTTAAAATGACTATAAAATACATATATAATAGCAATGAGGCAATAATAATTTGTTTAAATAAAGTAACAACAAATCATATGGTTTTATTGCACAAAACTGTTAAAATACATCATGTATTATAAACAATAGAGCTAATGGACATTACGCAGTACAATAAAGGCCTGCAGAGGGCGACAACGGCCGGGCCTTTTTACACAATCTAATCCTTATTTAATATTAACTAAATAACATTAAATTGAAATGTCCACTTAATCTTTAATATGTGCCAATTTCTTTACAACAGAAATGCTATAGCTACTGTAATTTAATGAATATGTGCACAAAACGTGTAAACTCAAAAGGGAAGTTTTGAGCTTTATTTTGAAATCGTGTTGAACAGTTAGCATAGAGAAATTGATGTATTCTTCTTAGTTTGCTTCTATATGTTTTGCTTCCTGGACATAACAAGCTTTCTTGGTAGCTCAGCCGGCACGAATTGGACTTAGGATGCTGAATCCTTGGGTATGAAACCCATGAAAAATATGACTCGTGATGAAAGAGCTGAAAAATGATAGACTAAAAAGCAAGCTATAATGGCATGCTTGCAATTGTGTTTTTACATCACATTTGCTTTTGTTCATACTGTCAGGTAGGTTTAGGTGTAGTGCAGATGGTACATTCTTTTTTAAAACATCACAGAGCATTAGAGTTATAGCGCCACTCAACAGACATTTCAAGTCAGAACTGCGGTTACGCGTACAAAACCAACGTCACATAAAAACCATATGTACGTTCATCTGTTCCAAGGCAATAAAACTGAACTTAGCATCCGATGACCCCTTTAAATACACTTCTTTTCATTAATATTATGTTAAATGCAGTTTATATATATATGTATATATATATATATATTTTTAATATCTGAAGTGCACAATGAAAATAGTTTTCACAAGGGCAGTAAAAAGGATTCTATTTAATCTCAGAATTGTGACCTCCTGACTATTTAAAGGGACAGTTCACCCAAACATTTAAATTTGATTTAAATTTGATTTGATGTTTCCAGTCAATGGGACCCACGGCTTTGAGAGTCCAAAAAAAAAAAAACCCAAAACAAACACAGACAAAACCAAATTACACCCTCTGGCTTGTGATGATACATTGAGGTGTTAAGACACAAAACATTTAGTCTTAACAAGAAACTGAACAGTATTTATATGATTTTTTACCTCTGATCCACCACAATGTCCACCACAACAGCCGGCACGTGACGCCTCAACGTGCTCCAGCATAGCAGACACATGCGCGAAGCGATCTGTCGTGCGTATACGTCACTTCTTCTTTACACGTCATATGATCCTAGCTCAAATCTTATTGGACGGCCCATGATTTTGAGAATCGTCAAACTGATTGTTAAAAAACATTCGCATTTTCAGTGCTTGAATGTTCGCAGTCTGTGGTAGCATCATTTTTGCCCTGCCCAAAAAATCCTTAACACAAAAATAGTGAACATTTGTTTAATGGTTTCACTCCACAATTAAGTACTAGCCTACACAGTTCACTGTCTTTGTAACATGTTTCACTTCTAACATTAATAATGTGTTTAGAAGCAATTCTCAGAATCAACTTACACAGATTTTAAATTAATTATCCCTGCAGCTCTTTAAACCTTAGCATGTTTTATATTAATAGTAGTAGAATTAGGACCAATTATCTTAGTAGTTTTTTTTTGTTTGTTTGTTTGTTACGGAAACAGTGCATGACCAACATCACAATCACCACTAGCCCGAATGACAAATTTGCAGGCACTCATTTTCATTTATACATAACATATGTTCACTTTTTATTTCTAATTACTAAAGAGCTAAGATTAAAAGTGTATTTGTCATACTTTGATCATGCCACATACAAACGGATATTACTAAAAAGAGGATTTTCAGCAGCTCTGATAATATTGATGAGCCTCAGACTAGAAACACTCATTAAACAAGCCATTCAGATCATGTCACTTTATACTGCGTATAGAGCAGAAACAAATCATTTGAGACAGAATAAATGGTGGAATCTGATGACACCCATCTTTACTAACAATACACACAATAATATAGTTTCATTTTCTAGTAACTACGATCAAATTAACACACAAATTAAAATAACACTAGTTTTGTTCACGCAGAAGCAAACCGTGATCATGAAACCTACAAAAACACAAAATCGCTGTGGACTTCTTCACGTTTTCCTCACGTGTTCGTTATCTGCTGTAGTCGGAGTGTATTTAAGCCACCAAACACGGTAATAGACCGCGCTGTAACCGATGAAAATAATGCAGAAACCATCTCGCATATTGTTGCTTATACAATTGTGCGTAAATACGCGAAATGAACATCTCACCTTTAGAAGACTGAAAGCATAACTCTTGATGCTTCATCAGACAATGACTTTAAAAACAGCGTTTTTTGCACGAAGATTTCTATGGAGATAAAATAATGCCATAAAGATTTGGAAGCTTTGTAAAAGTGTAAATCGCGTTTCAAGCGTAAGAAAAAACAGTTTTGCAGTATTTTACTGTTACTCGTAAGTGTAATTCATGTGTTGTGAAACTGCAGCTTCATGCTTTCGCAAAATAAATAGGATCTGCATACTTCTGACTTCCATTTCTCCGCGCTTACACTTTTGGCACGTTCTTTTCGCTAATATACGGTCAAAAGCACTGTAAGTCTGTGAACAGTGATTTGCACACGAAAACAACAGTTTGCAAAACAGATTGACTGCGTAGGACCAATATGTATGTGAAAAAACAGACTGTTGCAAATGTCTAAATGACTTCTTGTGTATGTAGGGCACAAAGATGCCGAAATAATCTGATATGTACAGCTCCGTCTTTCTTTTTTCTGCGCTTACACTTTTGGCCTGATTCTCTCACTGAGTTTTGCAAGCGTGAGGGAGAGGGCGGGGCCACCACTTTCTGTAGCCAATCAAATCAGACTCTCGCGGACTCCATTTACTCTTATCTGATTGGTTCAATAAACACATCACACGCCAAAACATTTATCTTCATTTAGTTCTCGCTGTCGCTCGCTTCCGGTGGAATGGTACTTTTAATGTAGACATACATTAAAAATAAAATAAAATAAAAACACGAAATAAGTTGTTTACCAGGCTGTGTGTTCATTCTGAAATTCGAGCTGTGTCGTCATCGTCCTAAACAGGCAATATGTGATAGTTTACTGTAATATTGTAATTTTGATGATACCTAATACTAAAACTGCCACGGGGTATATTTTACCCGTGGCTGTTTTTTTAAATGTAGCCTACATAACAGACTTTGAATAAAACATTAAAGTCTCCCAGTCACTGACTTTTACTAAAATGGTGTAATTTACAATCCTCTAAAAATGGTTTAGAAAAAAAAAAAAAAAAAGATCAAAAACGTGGCATTTATATTGTGCCTATATTTTCGCGCTGTCATTATCTTGCTACTTATGTATTAATTGTAACTAGATTGCTAGGCAGCGCCTTTTACTCACTGAATTAGCGGTTGAGATTAAAAAATAAAGTCAAAATTAGTAAAAGAAGGTGATTTATGGATGCTGAAGAGCATAGAAGCACTAAATGCCATTAGTCTGAGTCAGCATCTGACGGCTCATCTGACTGTGATCTCATATTTAGATGTTTTTTTATGAAAACAGTGGCACAATACACTGAAATAAAATGTTCGTTAGGCGTATAAAAACGGTAGTCGTGCTTGGGTAGAATTTACCCGCTGGAGGTTTTTAGGTGTACAGCGACCCCTGGCGGTGATAGTGTTAAACATGGTCTAGTATCTGCACTAGCAGCATAATTTGTAATTTATAGTAACATTTTTTTTTTTTTTTTTTTTTTTCACTTTAACATGTTATAATTTAAGGGGATTTTACATTTTTTTTTCCAAATCTTCAAAAAAAATCAAAGTATACAATTGAGTGTTAAATGCAATCTCAAACAGAGACATGGTCTGGAAAATCGTCAAATTCAGATTTATGTAGCTTTATTGTTATAGTAAAAAGGTTTTATGAAAAGTATAGCACTCTGATACTATTGTTGAGCATTGTCACGTAATGTTTAACATCAACTATATATTAGGCTATATTATATGATATATGCATTTCAATGTAAAGCCAAACCAATCCAATAATGTTAACACCAGCTAACAATTCAGGATGAACACATGAGAGTCTAGTCTAATGGTACACAACTTATAAAGTATCATGTTTTATTTAAGTTGTTATTTATTTATTTATTTTAATGTACATGTACATTAAAAGTACCATTCCACCGGGAGCGAGCGGCAGCGAGAACTATGAAGATAAATAACTTCTGCATCATAAAAAAGCCCTTAAACTATGTAATATTTTGAAGGTATTTTTTGGTGATTAAGCCCTTTGTATTGTTTTATTTTTATATTTATTTATTTCTGTATTTATTTTTCTCTCTGTTGTTTTAATTTGTTTATTGTGTTTATTTATGTTATGCTGCTATTTGGACTTCTTGGAATTATATTAAGATTTTTCTTATTGTTGTTTACTTGGTTTTCTGTATGTTACCTTGAAGCAAAAAAAAAAAAAAAAACTATGAAGATAAATGTTTTGGCGTGTGATGTGTTTATTGAACCAATCAGATAAGAGTAAATGGAGTCCGCGAGAGTCTGATTTGATTGGCTACAGAAAGGTGGTGGCCCCGCCCTCCCCCTCACGCTTGCAAAACTCAGTGAGTGAGAGAATCGTGCCAAAAGTGTAAGCGCAGAAAAAAGAAAGACGGAGATGTACATATCAGATTATTTCGGCATCTTTGTGCCCTACATACACAAGAAGTCATTTAGACATTTGCAACAGTCTGTTTTTTCACATACATATTGGTCCTACGCAGTCAATCTGTTTTGCAAACTGTTGTTTTCGTGTGCAAATCACTGTTCACAGACTTACAGTGCTTTTGACCGTATATTAGCGAAAAGAACGTGCCAAAAGTGTAAGCGCAGTGAAATGGAAGTCAGAAGAATGCAGATCCTATTTATTTTGCGAAAGCATGAAGCTGCAGTTTCACAACACATGAATTACACTTACGAGTAACAGTAAAATACTGCAAATCTGTTTTTTTCTTACGCTTGAAACGCAATTTACACTTTTACAAAGCTTCTCTTGCACATGCAAATTTAATTTACGCTTACAGTCTTATGTACACTTGCACAACACATACTCTTCACATGCAAATCTTTATGGCATTATTTTATCTCCACAGATTTCGGACAGACTTTTTTCTTGTAGCAAGTCCTCTCTCACTCCACGAAAACAAAAAACCCCAGAAGCAGCAATGTCCTGGTGCCATAAATTATACTATATTGAGAGCAAGTGTGCCATGAATGTCAAATAATTGCTTCTCATATCGTTCATTGGCACTTGAAAGGCCAACTTATGGTGTATTACCTCTACCAACTGGACTGGAGTGTGAAGCATCAAGGGGAATTAATGAATGAATGGAGCGTGAGTGAAACTACAAAAATCAAATCACACTTCAAATAAAGGTTTCCTAAAGATGTTTGTGTCATTTTAGGAAGTTCCTATTATGCTGATGTGTTAAGGTGTTTGTTTTTTGAAAAGTTTGGTTTTAGTTAGTTTTGTGAAGCTTTAAAGGGGTCATCGGATGCGCCTTTTCCACAAGTTGATACAATTCTTTAGGGTCTTAATGAAAAGTCTATAATATACTTTGGTTAAAAATTCTCAATGGTAGTGTAAAACAACACCCTTTTTACCTTGTCAAAATCAGCTCTGCAAAAATCATGTTCTGGTCGAGGCTGCTTTAAAACCAAATGAGCTCTGCTCGCCCCACCCCGCCCTGCCCCTCTCTTCTCTCTGTGGAGTGACGATCCTGTTTAATTTAGCCGCATTTAGCTGCATTTAGCCGCTAAACTTGCTCACTAGCACGTTATTAGGAAAATGCAATTGCAAAGATTTAGTAAAAAAAAAAAAACCCTTATACTCACTTCTGCTGTAAGTGAATCTGGATCACGAATGATTCGCATGAACATAGACGATATATGTAGATCGGGAGGCGCATTCCCTTCACAAACAAACGTAATCCACTGCAATTGGAGATATTCTTGTCTAACTTACATCCCTGCTCCGGCATCAAAATAATGGACATCAACCTGTTACAGCTGATTTAAGGTGGGTCTGAGTTAAGACGCTTATGTCAATCAACTATCGTGGGAGCGGCCTCTGTTGGTGTGACGCCACAGCAGTTTGGCTTGATTTGAAAAAGGGGATATTATTTTTACAGGTTAATTAAAAACCACTGCATGTTTTTTTTTTTTTTTTTTTTTAATCATTATAGAATTGATTTTTACACACACTGCCTACACACATTAATGTTCAAACAACATGTAAAAGTGAACTTAGCATCCGATGACCCCTTTAAAAAAACGGCTATTGTAGGTAGTAACAACATTTACATTTACATTGGTTTACATAAATTACCAACACTGTAGTAATACAAAGTGGATTGAAAGTCGTTAGACTTTTATTTTATTTAATTATTATCTTTGAGTTGCTGTCATATGAGCATTATTTTGTTGCCAGAAGATTTTTCTTTCTCAATGAGTTAGTCATCTCTGCTTGTTTAAAGGATATTTTTCAACTGTAACCTGAAAACATGCATTTTCTGTAAATCTGTTTTGAAATAAGTATTATAAAACGTGCTATAGGCTACATATATATTTACACATGGTTTTACTAGTAAAACTGTACCAATCATGATTAACCTTTTTTTTTTCAATTCTTTTGATGCCATCCCTGATAGCACAGACTCTTGGAGATGTTTATTTAATGTCTGCAAGACGTATTTTTTAGATTGTTTGCTCATATGTAATACGTTTAGGATGTTTCCTATCATATGTCAAATAGACGTCTATTAGATGTTTGTGATTTAGAATGTATGTAAAACTGACACCTTACAGACATCTGACAGATGTTTGTACACAGCAGATGCTTTCCACATCAAGAGATCATTAAAAGACATCTTGCAGATGTACGTGTGTTATCTGGGATGATTCTACTATAGTAAAATTGTGGTAATACTATAGAGTAAAACTGTGGTAGCTTTACTATAGTACACATATCTTAAATAACACTGAACATACTTAAAGTTGTTCCAAAAACAGACATTTAATATGCACTCAGTATAGTACAATTAAAAATAAAATATGGTAAGTGCATTAAAAAACACAACTTAAGCATTCTTTTTAATCTTGATGTTTGAACTGAAGATCTTTCTCTCTCCTCTTTCTGATTATATTAATCCCACACTGCATTTCCTTTCTTGCTCCGTTTTTTTCCTGTTGCTTCTCTTTCTGTCTTTTTCTCATACTCTGTTATAGCTCCTCTCATATCTTTCTTTCTTAGTCCTCTCTTTAATGACTCTTTTATGTTGTTCTTCTCTTTCTCTCTTTATCATGATTATCTCTTTCTTCCTCCATCTTCCTGTTCATTTTCTCTATCTCTTGTTCAAGTTTCTGATAATATTCATCCCATTTTTCTTTGTCTATCTTTCGCCTTCTCTCATCCTCTTCTTCTCTTCTCTTTCTTTCTTTCTCAATCATCTCTTGTTTAAGTCTCTGATTAAATTCTTTCCACATTTCCTGTTCTTTCTTTCTCCATTTCTCCTCCTCTTCTTCTCTTTGTCTTTCCTGTTGTTTCTGTTTCTTCAGCTCCTCTTGTATCTGTCTCTTTTCTTCCTCCATGTCTTTAATGTCTCTTTTATATTGTTCTTCTCTCTCAATAAATTCTTCTTCTCTTCTCTTTCTCTCTTTGTCATAATTCTGTCTTTCTTTCTCGATGTTAATCTTCAACATTTTTTTCTCTTCTTCATGTTTGTTCATCAGTTCTTCTTTTTCTCTGTTCACTTGCTCCACTTTCTCCATCAGTATCTTTTTCTGTTGTTCTTGTTTTTCTCTTTCCATCTCTCTGAACATCTTACATGAGTAGTAACTCCCTCCGTTTGTTTTTACCATGTTGTCTATCTTCTGCTGTAGATCAGTCACCTGTGTTTGTTCTCCAGTCTGATTATTAAACACATGGAATCTGTTTCCACACGATTCAGTCAGTTTTTTAAGGGCAGATCCAGGTTCATCCAGAAACTGTTCAATGGTCTTGTTCTTCAGTTTGTCTCCATTAGTAAATAGCACTATGGTGTACATTAAAGAGTTTTCACCAAACATCTCTTGGATGATCTTCACTGATTTTGCTTCTTCTTCAGTGAATCGTCCCAGTGGAATCAGTAAGAGAAACACATGTGGTCCAGGCAGAGTCATTGAGATGCAGTTAGTGATTTCTCTCTGGATCTCCTCATTAGTCAGATCAGTATCAAACAGTCCTGGAGTGTCGATCACAGTAATGTGTCTGCAGTTGATTTCAGCTGTTTCTCTCTTACACACTTTAGTAACAGATTTTTGAGAAATAACTGATATAAACACTTTTCTTCCTAAGATGGTGTTTCCAGTTGAACTCTTCCCAGCTCCAGTTTTCCCCAGCAGCACAATCCTCAATTCATCTTCTCTTTCTCTTGAATCTTAAGATGGATCGAAGGAGAAAAAAACAAAAAACAATTGAAAACAATTCAGTGAATTTCAAGTGAAGATTGTCAATTATCAGAGAGAACTCTGTGTGAATTATACTGAAACATCATGTGTTGCTCATCATTTCTTCTGCATTCTGTATATAATGTTATTGTTTTGTTTCACAAATCTGTGTAGACTTTAGAAATCATGAAATGTGTTTAATCCCTGCAGATTTTCTGATCATTACCTTGTGACTGAAACCATGTCTCTAATGGATGGATTTTCCTCTTCATTTCTTCTAATTCCTTCAGTTTTTCCATCTGTGTCTCCATCAATGTCTCTGTGGAGAAACAAACACCACTATTTTCCTCAACCATCTGCTCCAGTTTCTCCATCAGCACAGACACTTGTGTGTTTGGCCCAATGAAATGATGTCGTCCTCCAAAACTCTGAATGACAGACTGTGTTTCTTCATTTAGTTTTTCTGTCTGATGCTCTGAATTCTGCTTTATGAGGATCATGATGTGTTTGTTGATTCTTGAGCTGAATATCCTCTGGATCTCCTCTATTTCTGCTCTGTCTTCATTATTAAGTGGAGCATCAGGAATGATGAAGATGAAAACATGAACTCCCGGATGACAGAGAGACACACAGCGGTGAGTCTGACGCATCACTTCCTCCTCTGAGAGCTGAGTGTTGAACAGAGCTGGAAGCTCCACCAGACTGATCAGACGTCCATGAAGCTGCACGTCTCTCCTCACACACTCTGAGCTGAGCTCTGATCTTCTCTCGCTCTGATTCAGGATCAGGTTTGATATGAAGGCTTTTAATTCTCTGTTACTTCCACACACAACCAGATTCAGCTTCACACACTCTGGATCTGTGAAAAAGGAATAAACTAGATTAACAGTGTGGTTTGAACTTTACATTATTGCTGCATTCATATCTTGCTGGAATTACTGCAATCTGGCTACATACAGCACTTAAAAATTCTGATAATTGCCACAGGGACTGTTACTAAATACTGCACGGTCCACAAACTTGCTTCGGGCCCTTTTCATTTTTGTTATTTGGAAACTGTAAACTATGGAAATAAAAACGTAATCATAAAATAATATTAAAATATTATTGCTGTTGTCTTCAACATTATGCCTTTTGAAAATCATATCATCACTGATTCACTTAGCCATTGACAGGAACATAAATTTTGACATGGGGTGCCTAAACTTTTGCCCAGTAACAATTTCTGTTGCTTTGATTCAGTCCAATGGTGTTGGTAATGTACAGCTTAAATGATATATAGCATTTCAGACTGGAAGTAAAAAGTCAAATGCATGAGCTTAAAATGGTAGTAGAGGTAACAGAGCAATAATAGAGGTAAGTTATTTAAGTCTGGAATACAGTACACTATCTTTTAAATTTTTTTTTTTATTTTTTTTTTTTTTTTTGTGATTTTCAAAGGCTGGGCAAAGGTCATGTAGTGTATTTCAATCTTTAGGGTCTATTGGTGTCTAGAGATTACAGACTTAGAAGATTCAACAATTTTACAAAAAGGTTTGAGAAGATTTAAATCCATGTTCTCCTTGAAATAAATAGCTTATATGTATCAATGGGTATTTATTAATGTGATGTTTGCCCAGCATAAGATGTTAATAGCCTGTAAGCTTATTACTGTATTCTTTATTCACAAAAATAAATGAATGCACTCACCCAGTGTCTTGATCTTCTTCTGTAACTCTTTGATTTCATTGTCTCTCACTCTCAGTTTCTCCTCTAGTTCACGTCTGACTCTTTTCTCTGGAGCTCTCATATACATCTGAAGAGAATAGGGTTCAGTCATGCTCTCTATACAATCTAGCAGCTTTGAGATCTTTTCTGAGTTTCTCTGGTCCTTTAACCCCATCACACTGTGCCAACTCCCATAGAGATTCACAATCCTCTGAGATTCTGTGGATTCTACAAAATCTTTCAAACATTTATCACCAGTAAGTTCAGTAATGAAAAGCACCATGAAGTGCTGTTTTGAGTTAAATATTTGTTTAATCTTCTCCATTTCTGCTTTGTCTTCAATAGTAAGTGGACTGACAGGAGTAACAAGGATGAAATGATGAACTCCAGGATGACAGAGAGACACACAGCGGTGAGTCTGACGCATCACTTCCTCCTCTGAGAGTCGAGTGAGAGCTGGAAGCTCGATTACACTGATCTGTCGTCCGTTAATCTTTCCCTCTCTCTTCACACACACATTGCTCCTCTCTTTCTGATGTAAAAGTATATTCATTGTCCCGCTAAACATTCTAGACACAGAGTTCTTGAGGGTTGAATCATTTCCACACAGAACAATGTTCAGCTTTGTTTTTCCAGCAGGTGTCACTGAAACAAGATTTAGAGACAGTAGACTCAGATCAGCTTTGGTAGCAAATGTATACTTTCTTAAACAACAACAAAATATTATATTGTATAATATGACTAGACTGCAATATATTCTTTTAGCAACTGAAGGCTACATACAATCGATTACTGACTTACTGTTTAGATTAATTTGTTCTTTATGTATGGATCTCTGCACAAACAGACTGTCCGCTCTCAGACTACAACCTTTAGAGGAAACAGTTCAACCAAAACGTCATATACCTTAAGGTGTTGTTGCAAACACATAGGATTGTCCTTTTCTTCCACTGAATTTATTTAGAAACTTTTTAAAAGTATTCCAACCAAATCAGATTAGTAAAAAAAAAATAAATCATAAATGGAATAAAGTAGTTCAAGTGACATAGTGCCCCTCATTTTTCTTCCTGTCATTTTCTGTCTCTACAGCACTGTAACTATTACAGGACACAAAAGCATTTCATGCTCATATTCTTAGAGGTATTACACAGAAAAATAAGACTTTGACAAACCTCCTCCATCACGTCCTGTTTTTGTGCTCTCTTTGAGATCAGGATCTCTCTTCTCTTTGTCGTCTCCTCTGACTGAATCTCCAGATCTGCTCTGACCTTTGTCCACTGATGCTGTATCATCTTCACACTTTACATACTTGTTACAGATCAGAAATTCTTCATGTTCTTTCTTAAGTATCTTCTCTGTCCTTCTGAACATCTCAGATCGCCATCCTGGGTTTACTGTATCAAACTGTAGATGTTCACCTCCACACTCCTTTATTAAATCATGAATAGGGTTATTCCTTAATATGAATAGGTGTGGCTCTTCATCAGTAGTCAGTACTATAGTGTGTTTCATGGCCTGTTTACTGAAGAGGTTCAGCACATATTTCACTCTGTGCCTGTCGTTCTCACTGAAGTCTTTATACTGCAGTACAAGGACAAACACATGAGGTCCTGGAGCAGACAGAGACACACACTCTCTCACTCTCTGTATTATCTGTTGATGTGAGAGATTTGGTTGAAGCTGGTGAGTGTTAATGACTGTGATCTGTCTCTCCTCAACCTTTCCACTGATTCTCATACAGTGCTGCTGTGAATAAAATAAATCTTCTCTGGTAAATGCTGTTGTGCCCAGTATAATGTTTCCCACTCTGATGTTTTCTGTTCCATTCTTTCCTATCAGCACAATCCTCAGATCACTCACTGAAAGAGCACAATCATGCACAATACAATAAAACACCACTGCACAATCATCACTGAATATTACAAATTCTACAGAATTAGCAGATTTCACACAAGTAGTACTGTTAAAACATCAAATATCACCTATAAGAAGCTTTAGAAACATCTATAAAACATGTACATTTGTTTAATACTTGAGAGTTACATGCAGAAACCATTTTTTGCTCTACTTTGAAGACTACCTTATCAAAAGTACTGCGTGGTACTTACGAAAAAGCACAAATGAGATCCCAGCAATAACAGACTGGAATAATTTTTCAATAAATTAAACTTATGACCATCTGTTCCTCAAACAAAGTTACTGTACAGGTTCAGAAGACATGCAATTTAGGCCCAGATCTGTATGGACAAGTTTAATTGTACTTTCATAGTGGCTCTTGTATTTTTTTGGAGAATGAGGGTGAAAATCAGTGTCCACCTTCATTTTATGAAAAAAGAACATCTTTCATTAAAAACAAATAAATACAGCACACTCTAAAATGTGTTAAGGTTATTTTAAGTAGTCTACTGCATGACTGAAGTAATTTCAGGTCTGTTTACTGCATTATAGTTCTATGACTACAATTTTAATATGTTGCTTCAGAATTATATTTCTTGTGAAATGTGCTTTACAGATCATCTGAATATAATGTTCTATTTTAATGCTGTTTAAATTTTATTTTATTTTTTTTAGCTTATTCTAAAGTGGGTAGAAAAAAATAACTTAATATGGCATAAATATTTCCAGATAAAATATTGTTACATTTGCTTTGGCTTTACAGTGACAGTACAAAAGCCAAATGCTCAATTCAAATGATGCCTAATATTTTCTCAAAATAACCACTGATCTACATCAAATTCTGTTTTTCACACAAAACAAGACATTTAAGGGCAATCAACTTTATCTATTAAACAGTTTTGGGAAAGCTGCACATAATGCGAGCAATTCACATTCACAGTTTTTTATTTAACAATATAAATTAAAAACATATTGGGACTAATTATTATTTTCTTTTTTTACATGAACTATACTTTAACTGTTATAACACAATATTACAACACATAAATGTTTGACACATCTTAATTTTAGTGCCAGTGATTTAATTTACTTACTGTAAGGACGTTCAAGCTCTGGACTGTGTCTACCTGCTGCTGCTAGAGAAGAAAAATCACACACACATACAGAGAGACAGAAAACAGATTTATTCATTATAAATGATTTATAAAAGCATATGTGGACTGGAAAGCTGTGACTTCATAATGTTTCCAATTGCTAATTTAACTAATTGAGTAAAGAACAGTGTGCTGATGATACACAGATCAACACTAATTTAATCGCTTCTTATCAATTGTGTCAAAATTACACTTTGTCTCATACTTACTGCAGTGATCTATAGCCTACATAAAAACATTAATAAACAGCCTATTGCCACAAATCAACATGGATAAGTGGAAAGAATCGCAGAATAATGTAAGAAACCTCGCGCTTAAGTTTAGTTTCTTCCTGGTGTTCAATGCTACGATTAAACATATGTAAACACATGTAAGAGCGCAGTCAAATATAATTTTATAAACTAAACGATGTAAACAACTGTCTACTGGTAGAAAATATTTCATAAATAAAGATCATTGAGTTATCGTGGCTGCATATATTTGTTTCCAATTTGATTCTTACCTGACGCCATTTTAACACCTGCACAAACATCGAAATCGAAAGAAAAGCACTAATAGACGAGGGTTTGCCTTGTATTCATTAAAATTAAACTTCCTGCGTCCATTTACTTTCCTTCTTTAAACCAGAAACAAGATGCTGTTCCCTCTTATTATTCTGATTATCAGAATAAGAAGATACAAAACTCATGGAAATGATTTTTTTTTTTTTTTTTGACGATTTATTTAGGTGGAGTTTCTGGGTCGCAGCTCTTATGAATAATTTTAATAAGTTTCACATTCTAATAGATGAACATGCAGACGCACTTTAGGAAGCGCTTTTGTGTCCTTGTGCAATTCAGACAGAGGGTGGCGCTATAATGTTGAATAAATGGATCTTAATGCACAGGCACAGAATGTTATCTTATTCTATTCTGTCTTGTCTACAGTCTGTGGATAAGCATTGAATAAAATTATACTTTGTACACTTGAACTAGACACTTGAAAAAGCTGTGTAATATAAACACATAACATTATAACAGTTTGTAAAAATTACATTTCTAAGTCTGAACATTAAAAAAAAAATCCAGCATATCAGCTCTGTTTTCATGCAAAATTTATTATACTTTACATTATGTACCAACAAGCACACAGACACACACACTTAAAGGGATAGTTCACCCAAAAATGAAAGTTTGACATTATTTACTCACACTCAGGTTGTTCCAAACCTGCATGCGTTTCTTTCTTTTGCTGAACACAAAAGAATATTTTAATTTCATAGTATGAAACATAAAATGCTACTAAAGTCACTAAAATGGCTACCAACAGCTGTTTGATCAGTTTGGTTTAAGGCTGTTTTGTGGCTGCTCTAAATTCTGTGTATAGATGTAATGCAGAATAAACAGCAGACTTGAATCTGTGTTGCATTGTAATTGCTCTGTAAATGCATTTACACACTTCCAGGCAGCATGAAACCGTGTGTACAGACACATAAATGCCACTTTCAGAAGTGTTTTTATGCTATCTTTGCAGTGTGAATTTTGGCATTAAACTCTATAATGAGGTATGAGACCACAGATCACCACAGCCTGTTGATATAGAGTCTAACAGCACAGTTAGTGTAACTTTGCTTTTCCACAACTTAAATTAATTAATTCAAATCATTGATTAACACCCCACACCTGCCTATAACAATGCAAACACCACTGTTGTAACACTTGGCTTATTTATTTATTTGCGGTTCCTATATAAAAAAAAAAAAAAAAAAAAAAATGTGGTTAATAGAAGTGTTTGCAACTTTAATGGAAATAAAGTGTTTTCAATATGTTTGTACGCTGTACATTATTATTTACAAAATAATAATAATTAATAATAATAAATACCAGCATAGTTAAAGCAACATTTTGGCCAAATAACCCAACCATGTAGTTCTATTATAACTCAATTTATTGAGCAAAAGTTACAACCCAATCCACTAGGTTAAAATACCCCAAAAACAGTTTGATGCTATATCAGCCCACCACTGAGTTATCTGTTGGGTCATTTTTAAATGAACTATTTTTAGTGAGTGGTTACAACCCAGCAGCTGAGTTATAACTCAGAATTCTGAAATATAAACTCAAAATTCATAGGAAAATTTCAGAATTGTGAGACAAAAAGTCACAATTACATTTTCTACTTTTTATTCAGTGGTGGAAACAGGTGTTTCATTTAGTTGTTCAAGTGTCTCCTTGAGCTCCTGAATGTGCTGCTCTTTTCTCTTTCTGAAATCATTCAATTCTTCTTCTCGTTTTCTGGCTTCATCTTCATGTTTCTTCATCTTCTCTATTTTCTCTACATGTTTCCATTTCATTTCATCACACTCTTTTTCTTCTCTGTCTATTCTTTCTCTCTCCTCTCTTTCTCTTCTCTTGATCTTCTCCTCTTGCTCTCGTTTCAGATCTTTCATCATTTTCTCCCATCTTTCTCTTCTCCACTCTCTTCATTCTCTCTTCATCTTCTTTTCTTCTCTTCCACTGCTCTCTCTTCTCTCGCTCCAGCTGCTCATAATGTCTTCTGATTTTATTTATCTTTTCTTTATGTTATGTTCTCTCTCCTTCTGTTTTCTTTCTCTGTTGTTTTCTGTTTTCTTCTTCTCTCTCCTTTTCAAATTTCATTCTCTTGTTCTCCGATTCTTCTTGTTTTTCTCTTAGCTTTTTCTCATCTCTCTTTCTTTCCTCTTCCTCTCGTTCTTTCATCTGTCGTTTCTTCTCTTCCTCCCATTCTCTCTGTTGTCGTTTAATTTCCTCTTAAGCCTCTTTGTCATTTTCAGCCTTTTATTTTTCTCTTCCATTCTTCTCTCCTTTTTATTTCCTCTTCTTGTTTAATCTGTAATTCAGCTATAATATGACCATGATCTTTTTTCATCTTCTCTTGATCTTGTTTATACTCTTCTTCTCTCTTTCTATCTTCTTCTTCTCTTTCTTTTATCTGTTTTTCATACTGTATTCTCTGATCTTCAATCTCTCTCTTCATCTCCTCAATTCTTTGATCATATTCTGATCCTCTGTCTCTCGTTTCTCCTGCTCTGATTTTTCTTTCTCCTCAAACTCTCTCTTGAGTGTTTGCTCTTGTTCTTTGAACTTGTTCCTCACCCTCTCTCTTTCTTTATCTATCATTTCTTTTTTCTCCTCCAGTCTCTTTCTCCTACTTTTGATTTCCATGTCACATTTGGCTTCTAATTCTTCAACTTGAGCCTGATTTTGTCTTTCATTTTCATTTATCATTTTCATTCTCTGTTCAATGGAGATTGCTGCCTCCTCCAACATCACATTAGTGAAATGTCAGCCCTGATTCATCTCTTTTATCATATTTAACAGTTGAGTAACGTGTGTGTGATCTTGTGTTTCTGTGTTGTTAAAAGTCAGGAATTTTTTTTTTTTTTTTTTTTTTTTTTCAGTTCATCTCTTCCAGTGAAGAGAACAATACAGAAATCTGTTGCTTTTGGACCAAAGATCATCTCGATCATGTCTAAAGTGTCTCTCTCCTCTCGAGTGAATCTTCCCACACTCAGCACAATGATGATCGCATGTGGTCCAGGTGCTGACAGTGAAATACAGTTCATTATTTCTTCCTGCACTTGTTCTTTTGTCAGTGTCATGTCAAAGAGTCCTGGAGTATCAATAACAGCTACTGATTTACCATCAACTTCACCAACTCCCTTCTGACAAATTGTGGTCACCAAACGTGAACTGGCTGTACTGTAAAACTTTTTGTTTCCAAGGATAGTGTTTCCTGTGGCAGATTTTCCACTTCCTGTCCTCCCAAACAGCAAGATTCTCAAACATCCACACGTCACGAAGTAACACATTTGCATAATGTCCACCCACGTTCTACAATCGCAAAAAAAACTTGTCTGCCTACAAACAGTGAAATTTCCATGTGGTTTACGTCACATGGAAATTTACACGTACATTATACAGAAGACGCTGTTTCCTACACTGTGAGTAAAACTGTTTTATATTCACTTCCAAAAGATGATGAATCTACAAAGATTGTATTTTCTCGTTCAAAATACTTAGTTGTGTAACAACCCTGCACATGTCATGCTAACTGGTAAAATCACGCTTTTGTAGTTCTGTTGTTTGTATATACAAGTTATCTTTATCTCAGCGTGAGAAATACAAGGTGTGGCGTGAGAGCGTATGAACTGGCTGAAATGCGTGTGTCTCACTGTGAATGCGTCAGACTTGAGAGCCCTGTGTTCATCTGTGGACCCAGTAGTTTGACACGTTGTGATTGATGCAGCTCAACCCATTCTCACTCCCGAGGCGTCAAAAACTGCAGAACGGTCAAGCGCTGTGAAGACGTCAACGGTGCCCCTCGGCGTCACTATATCGACGAACTGGGACCTACATTGATTTCAATGGGGAACTTTTGGCGTGAGAGCACCAGGGGGCGACTGGCTGGCCACCCCACTGGCCAGTATAAATTTTAGTAGCATCAGTTATGCATCATCCCTAATGCACAGCCAGGCAGGCAAGCCGCTCTAGACCTTCAGCACACAGTGCCAGCCCTCTCCCCCGCCCCGCCCCTCCGTCCATGCCACTGTTGCGCGCTGACAGCACCCAGTGCCCGTCGGTCAACAATTTCAAAGAAGTTAAGAAATTGAAGACAAAGAAGACTACCGCAAGTAAATAAGTCAAAAATATTCTTTAGTAAAAGAAGAAGGGGAATTATGTGTCGTGACATTCTTTTTAAATTCCAAATGGTTACAGTATATTGTTACAGCAGCTTTTTGATGTGTTTTTGACACGTTTTGAGAACGGTCTAAGCTGGTGCATGTATATGTTATGTCAATTTTCAGACAATAAAAATTCCTGTTACATAAAGCAAAGATGTGATTGTTTCTGTCCTTGCTTTTATTTGTATCTGCCAGTATCTGCTTTTCCCCAGTAACTGTTTTGTTTGCAATAGTACACCTTATGCCAAATATAATTGCAAAATAAAAAGAATTGTTGTGCAACTCAAAATGTTAACTGAACTGGGTCTATGCACATTATATCATTAGTAACATTAAATATAACACAATAAACCAAAGTATATCAGTAGGAGTTTCCTTAAGTCTTTCTGATAGTTTTCTACAGTCAGGACACAACAGTAGAATAAAATTCAAAGGTTTATATGACCCCAAGATGATGATCTGCCACCCCTATAAAAATTTCTGAAATCACACAGTGAGATGAATCACGTTCAGGAAGTCTCATTCAGCACACATCGCGATATTTGCCATCAGTTTACGTGTGCCGCTAGTTGGGTGAGTAGTCGTAAGTACGCTGTCTTAATGTTTGTTTTAAAATGTATCCTGTCTTCTTTATTAATCAGATTAGCGCCGTATGCTTATTCACTTAATTATATTTGTCTTCGCGTTTTATTGCCTTTAACTAAACGAACACTCCTGCTAACTGGGGCGATTAAACTCTGTCACGTGACATGTCATAGACCTTCATCAGTTTTATGTTCATATCAGGTTCAAAAATGTAAGTTGTATTTGTAGTAAAATCATGGTAACCACAACACTTACAACAGCAACTGCAGTTATACTGTGATATTTGTGATATTTGAAGTTAAAACACAGTAAACATGACACTTACCATGATTTTACCACAGTACCTGTAGTTGTACTGTGATATTTGAAGTTAACACAGTAAACAGGATTCTTACCATGCTTTTACCTCAGTAACTGCAGTTTTACTGGTATTTGAAGTTAAAACATAGTAAACATGACACTTGCCATGTTTTATCACATTAACTACAGTTTCACTGTGAAATTTAAAGTGAAAACAGTAAACATGATATTTACCATGTTTTTACTACAGTAACTGTAGTTTTGCTGTGAAATTTGAAGTTAAAACAGAGTAAACAGGACAATTACCATGTTTTTACCATGATAACTGTAGTTATACTGTGATATTTGAAGTTAAAACACAATAAACATGACACTTACCATGATTTTACCACAGTACCTGTAGTTGTACTGTGATATTTGAAGTTAACACAGTAAACAGGATTCTTACCATGCTTTTACCTCAGTAACTGCAGTTTTACTGATATTTGAAGTTAAAACATAGTAAACATGACACTTGCCATGTTTTACCACATTACAGTTTTTCTCAGTCGCTTTGGTGCATTTCTCACAACACTATTTACATTTGCATAACAGTTAATGCATTTCTCAAAACAATTAGTACAAACTGCAAAACCTAGTTGATAACCTGCAAAAGCATGTCACTTGCTCAAAATGGATAGCTCATTCCTCAAAAGCAAGTATTCATGTCAGTGAAAGTGTCAGTGCCATCAAGATGAAAAGTCCTGACACCATTGTTTATGAACAAGATAGTCAAATGGCTTTGTCATGTTTTCATTATGACAGTTTACTCTGTAAATTTTTTCCAATGCAAAAAAGTTTGATTTTGGTGACACTCCCTGAAAATGCTCAAGACAGTGAGCATTATACACTATATACTATATACGCTATATACTATTTGCACAGCCATTTGAAAACTATAGTAAAGTTGACATTACTGTATTTGGTGAGGTATCTGAGTACAGACACTGAATATGTATGTTTCACATTTTTATTGCATATGCTCTTTGCAATTATAATTTATTCAAAGCATTGTGCAAACGAATAAATACACCCTTATTTACAACAAACATAAACTCCCTTTGGGTAGAGCTGTGAACAACTGTAAACAATATTGCAGTACATACTGGAACTGAACCTACAACATACATAGGTCTGTAAATCATTCATGCACAATTGCAGAAATTGTTCAATTTAGAAGACATTTTCAGGAAAAAAAAATTTAACATTTTTTTTATTAAATTTGCTTGACAGATTTTGACAACTAGTTCAACATTTTTTGTATCTAACGACTCAAGCAATGAAATGAGGACTATTAGTTTTATATGGAATGACTATTCAGCATTCACAAGTTTAGTTAATTTGACTGACATGACATAAGCAAATGATAATGTTATAAAACAGCAGAGAGTTGAATGAAAGCAATTGATGCATGTCCAAAAGCATTTGCAATTTGTTGGAAGGAATCAGAAACTGCTACTATCATGTGCACAAATGACTAAATGTTGTGGAGGTTGAACTAAATGTTGTGCAAATGTAAACAGTGTTGTGAAATTTGAAGATAAAACAGAGTAAACAGGACAATTACCATGTTTTTACCATGATAACTGTAGTTGTACTGTGATATTTGAAGTTAAAACAGAGTAAACAGGACACTTACCATGGTTTTGCCACAGTAACTGTAGTTTTGCTGTGGCAGATTCAGTAAAAAAGCACAATAACCACAACACTTATTATGATTTTACTGCAGTATCTTTAGTTTGACTGTGATATGTATAGTAATAGCACAGTGATCACCAAACTTACTATGGTTTTACCACTGTAATGCTAGTTTTGATGTGCTTTTATGACAGATACCACAGTAATCACTACACTTACTATTCCATGCTTGTAATACCTTTTAATGTAAAAAAAAAGTAAACAGATCATTATTAACATTCTCTATATAACTGTCTTTTCTTTCCCTTTTTTTTTTTAGCTGAGAAGACCTAAATGAAGCAGTCAGCCCAGTCTTGTTTGTGGAGAGTCTTCATTTAGAAACAGAGAAGACAGAAAGCTGCGGAGGGAGACATTTGCAGTGGTAGGTCTGTGTTAGTTTTACCCTTTTATCAAACATTCCTGCTGTTATAATTTGCACAGCATATATAACATATATAACATGTTGTTTCTTAAACTTTAGACCTGTCCAAATACCCAAACTTGCACTTGACCTCTTGACTAATTGTATGACGTATTTCCTGTATTTGGCCCAAGTGTTGAAGTGAACATGAAAACCACAAGTGTGTGTAGAACTTTTCATTACCTGATGGGACACACTTATAGTGTGATAAAAATGGGAGTGTTTACAGAGATTTATTTTTAGTTTCAACTTTTCGTTTTAAAATAAACTTCTAAATATCTGTTCAGTATCTCCCTATAACAGATGTCAGTTTAATTTGTGGTGCTTCTAATTAAGTGATAAAAAAGCAGTTGCAAATGATGTACAAAATAAATATACTTCTCTTTGCATAAAACATCCAACACTTTGTTTTACTACCAAATTATTTGTAATATCTAATTATTATAATTATTATTCATTTTTAACTTACACTGGAAAGGTTTCCGTGACCTCTCACAAGATCTCATGATTTATTCCAAAACATGATGCATGATGGGATACGCTAAGCCTCCTGAGCAGTATTCAAAATGGTGTGGATTTAGTTTGCTTTAAGGGCACTGCAGTTTGGCATCATTAAGACCTGGGACAGTCTTGCGCATGCACTTCCTGTCACATACATGTGCTATAAAGTGGCCAAGACCACAAGTGTGGGTAATTGGACTGGGTAAAAGTCTTAAAAATGCCCCATTAGTACATCAAAGTCTTAATAATTCAATAATTCAGTTGAACACTTGTATGATATTGTACAAGTGTACTTGTAGACAGTCCTGCAACGTTTACTCTACTGCTCATTGCCTCAGTCCATGTACAGTCTCATTTGACACTATCACAATATTTGTAAATCAGTTGTGCCCCTTTTTGGAAAGCAGTCAGATGCCCCACACAGTCAGAAACTTTATATTGTCCATTGACTTCTTAACAAATTACTTCAAATGGGCCCCGTCAGTTCATTGCCCAACATTACATGATGTCTCTCTGCACCTCGTAATTTCAAACCTCGAGTTAAAATGCCATATGTCCTGTTAGCATGTAAACATGTTTAAAAGAATTAGATATGAAGCTTGCTATTAATGACTTACTTTTAATAATGGATGCAAGTAAGATTTGATTATACAGCATCTTTGCAGAGGCTGCTTTTACGGTCTAAAAAAATATTTTGTTTCTTTCTGTCTTACAGGGTTTCTTGCAGATAATGCTGTCCTTCTCCATCATGCACAAGGCCCTCTTTAACTTTTTATCCCCAACACATACAGAAATGGCACCAGCTCAATATTAAGACTTTGCAGGGTTTTTTTTTTCAGAAGATGCAACTTTGTTTTAATTATAAGCTAACAATGAATACATTTTGACCTTCCAGCAAACCATATACTGTATACAGAACCAGCAATGAGAACAGTAGTTAAAAATAGTATTTTTTTGTATTGATAAAACATTGTGTTCTCTTTTTTTAAGCCTTATAAACTTTACTTGTTGTCTTCCTAATGGTTTTATCACAAAATGATATTTTTCATGATGCTATTGTCAAATGTATATTTCTTTGTTTGTATGTAGCAGGTGTTTCTTCCATTGTTCAGACAAGTAATGTTTATTTGGTGCTGTGTTGATTTTTATAGATTCTTATAGAGTTTTATAGATGATATGACACACTTGACATGCATGACTTCATGGTGTTATTCTGTCATATGTTTGGTATTATTTTTGATGTTAGTTTGAAACATTTACATGTGTTGTCAGTTTAAGTTTTTAAGAAAATGCATTTGTTTCCAGTGTTCTCTGAAAGACATACACTGTATGTACTGTTTTTGTTATTAGTTAACGTTTAGAATTATAATTATCACTAACAATTTTAATTTGCTTTGCATTTAGTCACAATAAACGTATTACAGTTAAAAATGTACAGTGTTGTTCTTAATAATTGCTTGCCTTTTAGTTAATTTATTTATTTATTTTTTAAGAGCATGTGGTTGCATGTGGTTTGTAAAACTATTGTTTGTATATATATATGTGTGTGTATGTGTGTGTGTGTGTGCCAAACAATATTTTTATATAAATATAAATTTTTTATATATATATATATATATATATACATTTAAATAATTAAATACATTTTTATAATTAACTGCTTATTCTATTTATTTACTTTATTATTTTTATTCTTCATAGTGGCAAAAACAAGCTTGGTAACAGAGGATGGGATGGGATACAGCACATCAATATTGCCCAATTTTTGTCAACAATAATTACTGTAGGTGTAGACGTTAATAAAACACTAATAAGTAGCTAATTTAATTATGGTTAAACGAGTCTGTCCGGTCAGCTGAAAAACGGAAGAAATTTGTCATAAATGGACAAGTAAGTGTGACGCCTCTGTTCAGCTGGGATGTCAGTGGCTGTGAAGTTCCCTTGTCACCCGCAGGACTCGCTGTGATTGGATTATCTTTCAACCCATATTAAACAGCACATTATGTTACAAAAGTATGTTTTGCTGATGTTATCACGTTAGTAATATATTAAGTTAACAATGAAGTATTGCTATGTTGAGAGAAATTACTCCTTTAGCGAGATCGTAACCCTAACCCTAAGCATAACTTCAGTGAACTACAAATAACAGCGCCATGTTTTCCCGTTCCATCGACAGAATGACAGAGGCTTATGGGTACTGTATTTTAAAATGTTTTATTAATTAAATGAAATAAATAATGTCTTTAATGGAAAACTGGATAACTAAAGTGCAAATCTCATTTTGCAAATCTCTATGACATATTGAGAGGCAAACTGAAAGTTGGTATTTTACTGTAAGCAATATTTAAAATGCCTTTATAACAGCTTCCCATATATTTCCCAATCATGATTTTCTTCTGTCGTGTCTGTAAACAGTATGTGGTGTAGCTTTTTCTCAGCCAGAGAATCTCACTCCTGACATCCCATTTTCAGACACTTCCCATACCTGGTCAAAATAAAACAAATAAACACAAACAATTCAGATGAAGTTGTTTAATGGACAGTCAGCTCAGCTTATGTTCTGTGTGATGTTGGGTGGGCAACTATGGCCCTTAAGGTACTGTACACATACCTTTAAGGTTTTAAGACTTTTGAGAAGCTTTTTCTTTGAAGACAATTTACAACATCCTCTTCTTTCTCTCCTTTTAAGAGGAGCATCACTTGGTCAAACCCCCTCATCTGTCCAAAGATCATCTGTACAAAAAATGGTTAAAATACTGCAAAAAGAATTTCATTATGCAAGACTTAAGAAAGTGTTACAGAGGCAAAAGTGCCATGTGTAGTTCTCAGAAACTGGAGAATTTGCCTCTAGAATTCATCTATTACTGCAGTAAATGTGTCTTTTTATTCTAGAATCTTTCTCCAAAGTTCATGAACTCTCTTGCTTCCATCTTAAAATACAAATGTGTTTTAGTCTGTGTAGTGTAAGGCCTTGCTTTAAACCAACCAACTATTAATCAACAATTTATTACACACAACATTTACAAAACAATTAAATAATGCAACTAAACCACTTTTATAACACTGCTGTTAAATGCTGAAAAACAGTTGGTGTGGTTTTTAAAAACTTAAGATAAAAAAATGTTCCAGTCACACTTTGCTAACATGCTATAATTGTAAGTTGTACCCAGTAAATAAATAAATTAATTAAATTACAAATTAATGAGAATAATCACTGCTGACATGAACAGTCCTGTGAGAGATCATCATAAAATGCTGTACTACATAATCCAGCATTGCTTCAGTACAGACATACCAGTGGACATGCACACTCTTCTGTCTTCTTTGTTTGGGTGCAAGATGGCCATATTCATTCCTCACCCTGAACGAAGGACTTTCTTGGTCTTCCTTCTCTTCTATAAAACAAGAAATTCTCTACTTACTCTTAAAAATAAAATTCAGTTAATTTAAAATAAGATTCAGACCAGAACAGTTGATGAGTAAATGTCGATTAAAAAACAAAAATGTACCTGGGAAGAGCTGATCATGGCAAGACTCGCTGAGACTCAGTAACAGCTCTTTTAGTTTTTAGGAAGGTTTGTGAGGGTGCGTAAAGGAGCTGTTGTTTACATATTGTAGAGACCTGAAAAAGAAGGACAGCACAATCTGTGAGTAATCCTGTAAGGAATTCCTGTAAAGGAAGAAGATACTATTACATTACATGCAACTTGTTGGTTTACACATTAATGTGGGTTTTCTTTTTCTTTAGACTGTAAAAACAGCCTCTGTAATTATATGTTAAATTAAATAATTAAATTACATGTTAAATTAAACAATTCAATGTTAAATGCATCCATTTTTAATAGCACGTCATTAATATCAAGATATACACTACCGTTCAAAAGTTTGGGGTCAGTAAGACTTGTAATAGTCTTTAAAGAAGTCTCTTATGCTCATCAAGGCTGCATTTATTTGATTAAAAATATAGAAAAAAAACAGTAATATTGCAAAATGTTTTTACAATATAAAATAATGTTTTTATTTTAACATACTTTAAAATAGAATTTATTCCTGTGATGAAAAGCTGAATTTTTATCAGCTGTTACTCCAGTCTTAAGTGTCACATGATCCTTCAGAAATCATTCTAATATGTGGATTTATTATTAGAATGATCAATGTTGGATAATATCAACAGTTGTGCTGCCAAATATTTTTTGGAACCTGTGATTTTTTTTTTTCAGGATTCTTTCATGAATAACAAGTTTAAAAAGTACAGTTTTTATTCAAAATATAAATATTTTATAACAATGTAAATTATTTATTATTAACTTTTAATAAACTTTTAATTATTAACTTAATACATCCTTGGTGAATAAAAGTATTAATTTCTTAAAAAAAAAAAAAAAAACAATAAAAATGTACTGACCCCAAACTTTTGAACGGTAGTGTACATCTAATGAATTATTTTAAATATGTTTATATGTCAACAGGACTGTTATCAGTAGCGTAACTGATCTGGTTCTGACAAATTAATCTAAGAATCTAAATGTCAGATGAGACTGTACAGGGACTGAGGCAATGAGCAGTAGAGTAAACATTGCAGGACTGTCTAAAAGTACACTTGTACAATATCATACAAATGTTTATCTGAATTATTGAATTATTAAAACTTTGATGTACTAATGGGGCATTTTAAAAACTTTTACCCAGTCCAATTACCCACACTTGTGGTCTTGGCCACTTTATAGCACATGTATGTGACAGGAAGTGCGTGCGTAAGACTGTCCCAGGTCTTAATGATGCCAAACTGCAGTGCCCTTAAAGCAAACTAAATCCACACCATTTTGAATACAGCTCAGGAGGCTTAGCGTATCCCATCATGCATCATGTTTTGGAATAAATCATGAGATCTTGTGAGAGGTCACGGAAACCTTTCCAGTGTAAGTTAAAAATGAATAATAATTATAATAATTAGATATTACAAATAATTTGGTAGTAAAACAAAGTTTTATAATACGTAATATAATTAGTCAAGAGGTCAAGTGCAAGTGTGGGTATGTGAACAGGGCAAAAGTTTAAGAAACAACATGTTATATATGTAATATATGCTGTGCAAATTATAACAGCAGGAATGTTTGATAAAAGTGTAAAACTAACACAGAACTACCACTGCAAATGTCTCCCTCCGCAGCTTTCTGTCTTCTCTGTTTCTAAATGAAGACTCTCCACAAACAAGACTGGGCTGACTGCTTCATTTAGGTCTTCTCAGCTAAAAAAAAAAAAAAGAAAAAGAAAAGACAATTATATAGAAAATGTTAATAATGATCTGTGAGCAACATATTTTAGTTCTAAACTGATATGAATGAACTGCAGGAGGTTAAAAAATAACTTTTTTTTTCATTCTTACTTTTTTTTGGTTTTTAAATTAAAAGGTATTACAAGCATGGAATACTAAGTGTAGTGATTACTGTGGTATCTATCCTAAAAGCACATCAAAACTAGCATTACAGTGGTAAAACCATAGTAAGTTTGGTGATCACTGTGCTATTACTATACATATCACAGTCAAACTAAAGATACTGCAGTAAAATCATAATAAGTGTTGTGGTTATTGTGCTTTTTTACTGACTACAGTTACTGTGGCAAAAACATGGTAATTGTCCTGTTTACTCTGTTTTAACTTCAAATATCACAGTACAACTACAGTTACTGTGGCAAAAACATGGTAATTGTCCTGTTTACTCTGTTTTAACTTCAAATATCACAGTACAACTACAGTTACTGTGGCAAAAACATGGTAATTGTCCTGTTTACTCTGTTTTAACTTCAAATATCACAGTACAACTACAGTTACTGTGGTAAAAAACATGGCATATGTCCTGTTTACTGTTTTAACTTCACATTTCACAGCAAAACTACAGTTACTGTGGTAAAAGCATAGTAAGAATCATGTTTACTGTGTTAACTTCAAATATCACAGTACAACTACAAGTACTGTGGTAAAATCATGGTAAGTGTCATGTTTACTGTGTTTTAACTTCAAATATCACAGTATAACTGCAGTTGCTGTTGTAAGTGTTGTGGTTACCATGATTTTACTACAAATACAGCTTACATCTTTGAACCTGATATGAATATAAAACTGATCAAAGGTCTGTGGCATGTCACGTGACAGAGTTTAATCGCCCCAGTTAGCAGGTGTGTTCCTTTAGTTAAACACAATGAAACGCAAATACAGATATAATTAAGCGAATAAGCATACGGCGCTAATCTGATTAATAAAGAAGACAGGACACATTTTAAAACAAACATTAAGACAGCGTACTTACGACTACTCACCCAACCTGCGGCACACGTAAACTGATGGCAAATATCGCGATGTGTGCTGAATGAGACTTCCTGAACGTGATTTCATAGCGATCATCATCTCATGTCCTTCGCTTCTGTGTCCTGACGCCAAAAGTTCCCCATTGAAATCAATGTAGGTCCCAGTTCACCGATATAATGATGCCGAGGGGCACCGTTGACGTCTTCAGAGTGACGCTAGAGGCGCTTGACCATTCTGCAGTTTTTGACGCCTCGGGAGTGAGAATGGGTTGATATTTACCATCTTAAATTCTGCATAACTGGGTGTTTTTAAATAAGTACTGACAAAAACTATACATGTTTTGTGCTGGACGTTATGACGATAAATAAAACATTTATAATTGATCACCCAGATTAGCCCGATATGCATATGCAAACACTCGTCAAGCCAGCCGCCGCCTGGATTTGAATGCTTGTCTATTTTTGTAATTGCACGGTACGAATGCACGGCGCGGCCAAAAAGCTGAGAAAGATGCTTTTTAAAAGGTTCATGTATCACAACAACACCTTTATTCCACAAACAGACATGCAGCAAAATCCAGATGGAGGTTTGCTTGACCAGGTGTTCACAGATGGTGGCTCACTTGACCACGGTCAGATTTAGATTTAGTATTTTCAGAATGCCTTCACAGGCAAATTTGATTTATTTATTTCCCCAGCATTGAAATCAGGCACATATAAACACCATTTCTACCTGCATATCAATATCCATGGACCACTGGATATTTGGTAAGTTGTAAGCAACACTATATCGAGTCCAGCAGCCTTTAGTTTAGTTTACTCATGTTTTCGCAGGTTTGCTATCAAATCCATGCAGACAGTCCAGCTGCTTGACATTAAAAAAGTGGTGTGTCTTACACTGATCTATATAATGACTGGATATCTCATTGTGTTCTAAACTGCCGTTAGGTAGTGAAACCACCAGAAGTGTTCGAACCGCCATCTTACTATTCCCTAGAGGCAGAGAGCACCATTGACTCACATGCAAATCACTGACATAAAATTAAACGATTTGACGTGTATAATTCACACTGGATTAGTTTTTAGGATATGTATATGTAAATTAATTTTTATTTAAGATGTTATCTGGAATGTTTATGTTCTTTTTGGGCAGGATAAGTGATATATTGAAATCAGCTGCGCACTTGCAGACACAGGTAACTGATCCAACACAAAATATATTTCTTTATGTACCTAATTATGCAGGAAATAATAAACATGACCATATATCTGATATTAGTATCTGAAATTGATTCGAATACACAAATAGTAGAACACAAGCCTCTGTTACTATATTGCTTGTTGTACTGAAATTCAAATCTTTGAAATAAAGCTTCATGTCTTTGAGTTCATACGGTATATATTTAGCGTTATTTCTAAATAAGTACATTGTGAAAATGTACAGTAAGACTTCAGATATAAAAACACTGACTTGTTATGTGATGCCTTCACATTAAAATCGTATAATTTCCTATTCATTCAATAGAACATATGCGCATGCTAGGGAATACTAATATGGCAGCGCGGTGGCTTCACTTTTATGACGTCATGAGCAATCCAGTTCTCTATTATAGATCAGTGGTCTTTACCATATTATTTTAATGTATTATCTTATTTATGAACACAATGGTGCGTAGTGCAAACAGTTTTACCATTTACTGCTCTTCGTTATTTTTCTCGTTATTTCCCTACAAAGGCTTGTGAACCAGAAGTCTCACACATTACCAATAGTTTACTTCCGCACTGAAAAATAAGGTGGATATGTAAGGAGTAATTGATAACGGGCTGGAAATGTTTAGAAATAATTGCAGCGTGGCTGCATTACTTTCACCAACACTCGGAGAACACTCAGGTAAGTAGTAGCAGATGATCGAGATGGCACGAGCAGTTAAGTGACAACAGTTCAGAGAAGGTTGCAGTGGAACTTAGCAGAGAAGTACCTAGAGTAACTTATCTTTTTCCTTTTCAGGTGATGCTGGAGCAGTGGGAGCATAGGAGAACACCGAAAGGAGCACAGGTAAGTAGCAGGAGTCAGGTAAGCATTACGAGAGATAAACTTGAGACCAGACACTGATCCAGTGAAGTTCAAGTGACTTTAAAGGAGCGCTGATTGGCAGCAACATGTGCGGGTGATTAGAACGCAGGTGATTGTGAATGTGGCAGAGTGGGTGGAGGTGTAGCTGAATCCCTGACAATAACCCCTCCTCCACGGGCGACTCCTGGCACCCGCTAACAGCGATGGGGATGACCTTGACCTCTAGGCGCAGTAGTTTGCTGCCTCAGAGAGTTCTGCGCATACACAGCCCAGGGGAGGAAGGAGCTCCAGATGTGGTGATCGTCCTGGCAATGTGACCTGAGATCCCGTCCCAGTTCGTAGATCTTGCGCTGGGAAGATCCGGTAACTGGATGATAGACTGACTCCAACTCCTGAGGAGTTTGAAGAAACTTTCCATACATGCGAGATAAACTGGGGCCAGAGACGATCGGAGACAATGTCTTCTGGCAGTCTGAAGTGACGGAACACATGCTGAAATAGAAGTTCTGCAGTTTCTAAGGAAGTGGGAAGCCCCTTGAGCAGGATCAGTTTGCATGCTTTGGAGAAGCAGTCAAATACTACCAGGATACAGGTGTGAGAATAAGAGTTGGGTAGATCCAAGACAAAGTTGACTTCGATGTGGGACCAGGGTTGATGTGGTAATGGAAGAGGAACCAGTTTTCCTGCTGGAAGCTGTCGAGAGGTTTTGTAGATGGCACAGACTGAGCACTGGACAAATCTGGTGCTATCATTGACCATCATGGCAATTTTAGAGGAGCGAGAGGGTTCGCTGGCTGCCTGGATGTCCAGAGCCTGGAGACGAATGAAGCGAAGGTTAAAGCGTAGTGAGGCTGGTACGAAGGTTTTACCTTCTGGACCTCCCAGCGGAGCAGGCTCATTCTGGGTGGCACTGCGGATCTGATCATTGATGTCACACAGAATCTGACATTCTTCCAGGTTGAGCTTCACGGCTAGAAATTCTCGGTTGCCGACGTCATAATTCTGCTCCGCAGAGGTGAGCTTCTTTGAATAGTAGGCACATTGATGAAGAGTAAGAGGCTCTCCGTGGCACTGTGATAAACACCGCACCGACCCCAATGGTAAAAGAACCCACCACCACTATGAAAGGGAGCTGAGGATCCAGTTCATTTTCCGCTATAGGGAAAAAACAAGAACAACAACATGCAGTAAATGGTAAAACTGTTTGCACTACAAACTAGTGTGCTCATAATTAAGATAAAATATATATTTTTTAAAAAAACATAATAAGACACACCGTTTTGCAATATCAAGCAGCAAAACAAGCTGTTTTGTACAGCTAAAAATATCTGGATGTGGATGAGACCGGAAGCCAGACCCATAAAATGTACAAATGGCCACACCCTTACGGGAAGAAAAAGGTGGATAAAACTGTAGTAATGAACAGTGGAGATGTCAAAAAGTCACTTTAGGGGTGGCCTTTATAATTTTAGAAAGTTGAGTAAAAGTGGTTGAAAAAAAAATACATTTGATGAGTAAATAAATGTTTAAATAGCACCAAATACATTTTCAATGTCACGTAACTTCATAAGAAACTGCTTGGCAGGTTTGAATCAAGCGGTCAAATCAAAGACAGACATCCAAAGAAAACATGTCATGAATCTGATGACTTTTACCTTGGAAAATGAAAGTATCTAGGGTTTCTTCTAAAGAAGTCAGTGACATACCTGTGATGCATTCCACACATTTAATTAACAACAAACAAATATTAATATGACATTTTTTTTTTCAGATGATTGCTTTTTGTAGCTGTTATGGCTAATTCCCAGGAAAATGTGTGTGGTTGCAGGTTAATGAGTAGTTCTATAGAACTGTACTGGTAATAACTCATCTACATAACTCATAGGGTAATTAACTTTCTGAACAACCAAACTTTAAAAGAACAATTACTTAGTAATGTGCTGCTTGTGTAGTAACTTGTAAAGTTTTTTAAGTGAAGTTTAACTATTGAGTAATTAATTTAGTATATTTATTTGTTTGTTTCTTTCATTTCATTTCATTTCATTTCAAAGGGTGTTGTGCTGTCCTTTATTACCCTTTATTAAGCAGAAACATGTCTTAAATAATATGTCATTCCCCAACCCACACACATAAAAACAGGGTGAATGAGGTTTTTCTATTTTGGGCGGATCTAAAGATGCTTTAGCCTTATATTTTTGTGTTGCCAAAAACAGTGTCAGTTTGACAAGATCTGCCACTGACAGCTCTGTTGATTGAACAGATTTGTTGCATCTCTTCTAGAAGATGTTGCCTCGCTCTTTGCTGACTCTGACCGTGTTGCTGATTTTCACTGTGCAGGTGAGTAGAATGAGATGTGGATGTAGCACGTAAATGCAAAATCTGACTATGGTTTTCACATTCTGGGTCCTTTTGGACCCAAAGAAACCTGTCATAACTTAATATATTTCAACTATATTGTATCATCTTATTAATGAGTAAATAAAAAATTTAAATTTTGAATGTTACCATGATATTACCATGTTTTACTGCATTTAACCATTACCCATTATATTTTTTTTTTGACACCTAATGCCAAAATAATCTGAACCAGAAACATGCTTTTTTTTTTTTTTAAATGGTCATATCTCTTTAAAATCAACCAACCAATCAATCAATAATGTTATATTAAAACACTAGCAAAGACTGCTAAGTTTTGTTCCCTTACTTTAAAAAAAAACACAATTTTAAAAATATTTTTTCATGTTTCTCTTCCACGTCAAAAAGGACCCGAATGTGTTATGCTTCAACTAATGGGATCTTATTGTAAAGTGTATCCAGTTATATTTTATTTTATTTTATTGAGAAATGCTGTAAAATATTGTTTTTAGAATAATTAAAAATGTATTTAATATTGAAAATGTATATTATTTTTAACAAAGCAATTCAAAATATGAATCACTTTATAGTTTAAAAGGCACAGCAGCAGCATTATGTCTGCGAACAATTACTATTTTGTAATTGCATTATTATCAGTATATTAACATGCAATATTAACATGCATTATTATCAGCATATTTTACAGTAATAAACAGATGTTAATACTTCAAAGGTTGTTAAAATAACATAATGTAATTTAATTACATACAGTCATGTACAGGCACCGAAATGACTGTAACATCACTGTGTTTTATGATGATGATTTTCTTTTAATGATTAAACCTATATGCCAGTGAAGTAACAAAGCATGTCACAATATCAGTGCATATCAAGAAAACTACTGTTTACAGATACGACTTTTGATCTTAAAAATGCTGCTCCTAACTCCTCCTAATTCAACCTCTGCCACAAACTATGAGGTGATGTGAATCTAGAAGTTTCATTTGGAACTGTAACTCTTTCAAAACAGTCATCCTATCCATTTTGACAGTTTCAACTGATTTTTTTAAGTCATGCATTATTACTACATTTCTTTTAGAATGGTACCCTTTGACTTCATATTCGTTAAAGGCATAAAGCTTTGTTATGCATTGTTAAATGTTCTGTTTTTTTCTGTCAGAATTAAAACACTCAAAACAAGTCGGAACTTGAATAAAGTTTACTGAATAATCTTTGCTGCATTCCTTTTTATGACCAGTCAGTCGTTGTCTGACCATTCCACAACTGTTACCAAGTAACTAAAGTAACGCATTACTTTTTAATTCACAAGAAAATAAGAGTTACTTTTTCAAATAAGTAACACCAGTTACTTTTCCCTCCATTTATTGATTAAAAGTTCTCCTGTCCCCATCTTGAGAGAAATCTGGAGTAAGATGTTAGTTCTAGAATAAATGTGAACATCGATTAATTCATCTCACTCACAAAAAAAGATTCAGTATTCCTCTAAATGAATAAAAACAGTGAAATTCAATTCAATATGACGCAAACCTGCAATAATAAAATATGTTAAATAATACAATATCCTTTATGTATTTAATCCCATTTTATTAACCAGTGTCTTTGCTACCGACCTTCGATGATCCAATTCAACCATACTAATAAGTAAAATTACTAAGGATAATCTAACATTTGTTTTCCATACTTTAATGATATCTACAATACATTTACATTGGTTCTGTTCTGTTATGAAAACTTTTTAATAAAATATTTTTTTTTTTACTTAAATATTTACAAGGAAGATGTAAGCAAAATCCTAATATGTCAATGTAACCCCTCTTATTAAATAATATATTACTGTGTTTCGGTCGTGACAAATTTGGGCGCATGACAAATATTCCAAAACTGCAGCACATATATACATAAGGAATAAACACTTGAAATATATTTGATTTAGTTAACAGATAAACAAGGGACAAAACAGTGTGACATGTAACGTAGCCTATGCTGAGTTTCAGTTCATTTTTGTGACAGAAAGGAAACTCAAATGGCAGAAACGACATTCATAGCATTTGGATACATCACAAATTTGGAAATATTATGGAATATTTGGATTTGTACCGAATGGGAAAGGTAGGATACAAGTGAATTGTCTCACATTTGCAGGCACGAAGTTACCAAAAATATGCACAACCACCTATGACTGTTAAAAACACAGCAATTAAACCTAACCACCAGGCCATGAATAATAAAAAATATCCATGAAATTATATATTTATGTATTTATTTATCTATTTATTTTAACAGATCCTGAGCACTGGAGACTGCTGGACACAGAAGCAGCGTCATAAAAGGGAATGGATCATTCCTGCCAAAAGGTTTACCGAAAATGTAGACTACAGTCATTTGTCCTATGTCAGCAAGGTAATAGATAATACCATACAATACAGCCATTCTCTCTGCTCATTGCATGTAAAGCACATTACAATGATGGCCTCAATTATAACATTTAATAATTCAAGTTATTCAGTATTCATGATTTATTCACTCAGTAAATCAGTTCTCTATTAAAAGATAAATGTGTTACACAGCCACCTGTCAGTACAGACTACTAGAATAGGATTACAGGGTTGAAAATGTATTTAAATTAAGTTGTCACTTGGTAGGGATTATGTTTTGGATCAAATTTATTATCCATAAATGAATGAAAATATTAATATTTGTTTGATCTTGTTGATACAGTAAGTCAAAGGAAAAAGATTATTTATGTACTGACAGTAAAAAATTGATTCATGTAGTTCCAAATCCGTAAGACCTTCGTTCATCTTCAGAACACAAATTAAGATATTTTTGATGAAATCCGAGAGCTTTCTAACCCTGCATAGACAGCAACACAACTGACATGTGTGGTAGGACCCTTGCTGTCAGAAACGTCTTGGATTTCATCAAAAATATCTTAATATATGTTCCAAAGATGAACAAAGGTCTTATGGGTTTGTAACGACAATAAGGTGAGTAATTATGACAGAATTTTCATTTTTGGGTGAACTGTCCTTTTAAGTAAATTTTACAGCTACTTATCTGTATAATTTACCTGTAATTATCAAGTAAAATCTACTTACCTAAGTTAAGCAAATTTAACAAAATAAATAAATAACTTTACCTTGGCCAGTAAAAGTTTAAATAATCAAAAGTTTAAAAGTTTATAAAAATATCTAAGTAAATAATCCAGGAGATATCATGTTGACACCATATCTGCACATATGAATACTTGATACACAATACACAATGATGGTAACATTCTGTGGATCGTTTTTGAGTATAAATGTGTCATTTTGAGTAGTAAATGTACTCCAGACGTAACAAAATCACAAGTTACTAAACCTAACGAGAAAAGCAATGATAAAACAGTGTAAATACAGCTGAAAAAAAGAAAACAAACAAACAAAACCTTTTTATGCTTTTATGTATGTATATTAACTTTTTAATTTAGGAATAGTATTTTTATTTAATCACAGAATCATTCTTATTAGTGTACTGTAGGATGATGTTAATCTTAAAGTGCCCCTATTATGCGTTTTCAAATATGATCTTTCATGTAGTGTTTCATGTAGCTGTATGTGAACATAAACTATCTGCAAAGTTGTGAATCCGACAGTGCATGATACATAAAGTTATTGTCTATCAAAAAAAAGAGTCGACTCACATTTGCCTAAACGAGTCCTCAGGATTTCAAATCTTCTTCTGTTACGGCCACACGTCACGAAGTAACAGATTTGCATAATGTCCGCCCACGTTCTACGTCGCGAACAACTTGCCCGCCATAAAGTTCCATGTGGTTTACGTCACATGGAAATTCACATGTACATTATACAGAAGACGCTGTATCATACACTGTGAATAAAACTAGTTTTATATTCACTTCCAAAAGATGATGAATCTACAAAGATTGTATTTTCTAGCGATCGTTCAAAATAAGTAGTTGTGTATGTTATGTTGTGTAACAACCCTCCACATGTCATGCTAATCGGCTAAATCACGCTTGTGTAGTTCTGTTGTTCAGCTGTGGACCCACTGTAGTCTGACATTTTGTGATTGATGCAGCTTGACTGTCTGTCTCATTAGTTTAAGTAATGATAAAGGATGGCGCACGAAGCGGCGTTCACACCGAATGCGGAAAGCGCTGCGCTATGAAACCCATTCGTTTCAATGTCTTCCGCCCTGCAAGGACGGCTTGTTTCGGTCTCGACCAAAGCAGACACGCAGCGGACCGTGTTAACATGTCGATCAGCCACTTCAGCTGTTTCATCATCAGACTCTGGCTGGAATTGTTATGGTAAAATCGATGCCATCTTTTCTATGTATTGACAAGTCTCCAGGGCTGTCAGTCAGTTATGGCAATGAGCGATTCGTTTTCCGACACGCTGTACGCAGTAAACCAATCATAAAGAACTGCGCCATCTGACCAATCACAGCAGTGAGGGCTCACGGAAAGGAGGGGTTTAGAGACACTGATTCTTCGAACTGCTTCGCACGAGTCGTTTATGAATAATTTAGAAATGGGGTAAAATTAAATCTATTTTTGGAGAAAACTGAAGTGTTTTTTGACCTTGCATACATGTAAACCTGTTTTGGGAGTCTATTAAAACAATATTAGCAACCTTTAAAATGGCATAATAGGGGCACTTTAAGTAATTCTGCATTTTTGTAATGGGAGAAAATTATGTGGTTACAGGACTGTATATAATTTGTAACACAGAGATATATATCATAATTTTGGTCATTAAAATCAGTTAATGTGGTAACACTTTACAATAAGGTTTATTAGTTAACATTCGTTAACATGAACTAAGAATAAACAATACTTATATAGCATTTATTAATGTTAGTTCTTGTTAATTTCACCATTTACTAATGTATTAAAATCAAAAGTTGTGTTTTTTAACATTAGTTAATGCACTGTGAACTAAAATGATCTAACAATGAATGACTATTTTTTATTAACTAATAAATAATGTAATACATTTATGTTGTTCATTCATGTTAGTTAATACAACATTACCACTGGAATTTCAGTTAACATCAGTGCTTAGTAATATGAACTAAATGTAATTTCAACACATGAGACTCTTGTATGATATTGTTATTTATGATACTGATTGTGTTTTGTATGTACTTGCTATGTACATTCCTCTTCAGTGACAGCAGTCTAACCATGCAATGTTAAATTTCTCAGATTCGATCAGACAGTGATAAAAACGTGACGCTGCGCTACACTCTAAAGGGACCAGGAGCCAACCAGCCACCTATTGGTTACTTCATAGTAAACCCCTACACAGGATTTGTTCGCCTGACACGGCCTCTGGATCGTGAGGAAAGACAAAACTACACCGTGAGTATTACAAACTCACACTTAAGATACAAAGTATAGGCCATGTAGACCGTAGACTGTAGACCACCTACACTGTAAAAAAAAAAAAAAACACACAATTTGTTGAGTCAACTTAAAATAATTTGTTACCCTGCTGCCTTAAAATTTTAAGTTCAGTCAACTCAAATAAGTTTAGTCAACTTCAAATGTTAAGTTGTACTAAGTAAAAACATCCCAGGTTATGCATGTAACCATGGTTCCCCGAGGGAACGAGACGCTGCGTATGAAAACGCTATGGGAACACATTTGGCGGAACCATGCTCTGAATGCATGTGTAATCTGGCCAAATCAAAGGGCGATACGTCACGAGTGGATGACATCATTGACCAGGAAGCATAAAAGCACATGCGAAGTTGCCGGCGTCAGCTTCTGGGGATGAAGCGAGCGCTCGGCAGGGATGCCGGAAGGATGGATCGAGACGCAGCATCTCGTTCCCTCGGGGAACCATGGTTACATCCGTAACCTGGGACGTTCCCCTTCAGGAACTCGAGCTGCGTCCGTAAACGCTATGGGAACGAGATGGCCATGCCACCAGACTTCCAAGTCCCTGCCTAGTGAACTGGCTAGGGCAAAAGGACAGAAGTGTCAGGAGTGGCTCGGACATCTAGGTTGTAGAACCTTACAAAGGTGATGGGCGTGGACCATCCCGCAGCATTACAGATGTCCTGTATTGGGACACCTGACATAAGGGCTTTGGAGGCAGCCATAGCGCGAGTCGAGCCTTGACCCCCAGAGGCGAGGGGAGGTCAGAGGACTCATAAGCAGTAGATATGGCATCTACAGTCCATCTACTCAGAGTTTGCTTAGTAGCAGGATAACCCTTCTTAGGGGGGACATAGCAGACGAACAGCTGGTCTGTTTTACGCCACAGGGCAGCTCTGTGGACATAGGCATCCAGGGCACGCACTGGGCACATACAGTTTTGCTTCTGCTGGTCGGGCTCCCGAAAGGGAGGAGGACAGAAAGCTTGGAGCACGACCGGCTGTGGTGTGTTAGTGGGGACCTTGGGAACGTACCCCGGCCTGGGGTACAGAAAAGCTTTGGTCATACCAGGAGCGAATTCTAAATGAGAAGAGGCCACCGAAAGGGCCTGCAGGTCCCCCACCCACTTGAGGGAAGTTAGAGCT
The DNA here is from genome assembly GCF_022985175.1 of Labeo rohita. Lineage (NCBI taxonomy): Eukaryota > Metazoa > Chordata > Actinopteri > Cypriniformes > Cyprinidae > Labeo > Labeo rohita. Next base: position 392,248 of record NC_066890.1, read on the forward strand.
AACAGCAGCGCTGTCTTAATGGTGAGAAATGCTGGCGTTCTCCACACCATGAAGTGAAAAGCTTCCACTTCAGGGCGTACAGTTTCCTCGTAGAGGGAGCTCTGGACTGGAGGATGGTCTCAACAACCTCGGTTGAGAGACCGGAAGCTATGAGCTGTGCCCCCTCAGAGGCCTGGATGGTGGATGGTGCCCCCCACCTGTGAGAGGAGATGCCTCCTGACGGGAATCACCCATGGAGAGCCGTCGAGGAGAGATATGGGGTCCGAGAACCATACTCAGCCCGGCCAGTACGGGGCTACTAACAGTAAACTGAACCCATCCCGGCGGACTCTCTCCAGAACTCCCGGGAGCAGAGCGATCGGGGGAAAAGTGTACAAACGTCGCCTCGGCCACGTCTGTACCATGGCATCCAGCCCTAGGGGAGCTGGATGAACTAGAGAGAAACATTGAGCATTCTCCCTCGTGGCAAAGAAATCCACTTGAGCTGGACGAAAGAATTTCCGTATCTGCCTCACCAACTCTGGGTGAACCATCCATTCCCCAGGCCTCGGCCCCTGCCTCGACAGGACGTCTGCTCCCACATTCAGATGCCCAGGAATATGAACTGCTCACAGGGAGAGGATCTGGTGCGCCAGCTTGTATAAGGGGCGCGAACGCAGACCTCCCTGGTGGTTGATATAGTAGACCACTGCTATGCTGTCGGTGCACACCAGCACATGGCGATCTCTCAGGTCTGGAAGGAAGTACTTCAAGGCTTGAAATACGGCCAGCATCTCGGCAGTTGATGTGCCAACTGAGATGACGACCACTCCACAGACCTTGGGCAGAACGGCCACTCATGACCACCCCCCCATCCGGTGAGGGATGCATCTGTCGCTAGCGTGATGCGGCGACAAAGAGCTCCCAGCACCGGGCCCTGATTTAGGAACCAAGGGTTCCTCCACATGTCTAAGGCACGTAGGCACCTCTGTGTGACCTTGATCATGTGAAGCGGGTTTCCCCTCGGGGAGAACCCCCTGGTCTTGAGCCACCAATGTAAGGTGCTCATGTACAGCAGGCCAAAAGGTATCATGTTGGACGCAGCTGCCATCAGACCCAGCTGTTGTTGAAACTGTTTCACAGTGAGTGCCCGAACTTCTTTGACTCTCGTGTCTGCGGTGAGGATTGACTCGATCCAAGCAGGGGACAGACGTGCCTGCATCGTGGTCGAATTCCACACCACGTCTAGGTAAGTGGTTCTCTGAAGTGGAGAAAGGACACTTTTCTTAACGTTTAGTCTTAACCCCAACATTTCCATGTGTGCAAGAATGGCATCTCGATGCCGAGCCGCTAAACTCTCTGACGCTGCTAGGATCAGCCAGCCGTCAATGTAGTTCAGTATGCGGACTACGCATTTCGTAAACATGCGGGGTGAGAGTGCTAGGCCGAAGAGAAGAACCTCATACTGGTAAGCTTCGCCCCTGAAAGCGAACCTCAGGAACTTCCTGTGTTGAGGAAGGATGGAGACGTGAAAGTACGCGTCCTTGGACCTGATTTGTGACACTACTTGCTTGACAGAAAGCATCTTGAACTTCAACCTCATTACTGAGCGATTGAGTCAATGAGGATCTATAATGGGACGTAGCCCCCCATCCTTCTATGGAACTATGAAGTACCGGCTGTAGAACCCGGACTCCCTGTGATGAGGAGGGACCACCTCGATGGCCTCCTTCCTCAGAAAGGTCTCTACTTCTACAATATGCAGGACCCATGCAGACACATTTGGCTGTAGCTTCCACGCTGCTAAATAGTCTACTACGGAGACCAGCTACTCGAGGCTGGCCTCTGGTGTTGACTGAACTACTAGCTCGGAGACCTGTAATGGCGGACCGGCAGGAGACTGCCGAGCTAACTGTTCTAGAGACCCCCCGAGGTTCCGCTACGTCCTCGGGCGGAGAAATCCGGGACATGTGCTCGCTGGAGGCCGCTGTGCCCTGTAACACTGGCAGGGGCAGCAGACTGACCTCCCGAGGGCACAGAGGAGAGACGGACACGGTGTGATGCGGTGCAACTCGCTCTTCCCCAGTAGGGGCGTCATCTGCCCGTGACATATCGCCCTTCGATTGGCCAGATTACACATGCATTTAGAGCATGGTTCCGCCAAAGGTGTTTCCATAGCGTTTTCGGACGCAGCTCGAGTTCCTGAAGGGGAACTTAGATTTGTGTTTGTTAAACTTAACGCATGGGTAAGTAACCCAGCTGCCTTAAAATTTTAAGTTGAATCAACTCAAATATCTAAGCTGTCACTTAGTATAATTTAAAATTTCAAGTTGAATGAACTTTTTTTGAGTTGACTGAACCTAAAATTTGAAGGCAGCCAGGTTACAAATTATACCTGATCTCATAAGAAAACGTACCTGTGGGAATGTTTTCACAAGACGTGAAATATGTACCAATAGGTAGCCTACATATCACTGCAGTTTCCAACAGAAATGTCCACTGGAGATGGTAAAACAGCATTTTGTAATCGTTTTCATACACAGTTATGATTACAGCTCCATATATTTCACTTTCCGGATGTAACAAGCTTGCTCATTTTAAAACATCACAGTGCATTAGAGTTGTAGCGCCACTCAAAAGACATTTTCAAATCCAACATCACATAAAACATAGCTGTTCAACTGTTCCAGTGGGGAAAAAACGAACACTCTTTTAGCGCCAAAATAAATAAATAATATTTATAATAAATAAATATGTCACAAAACCTACATGACGGTATATCAGGTACATTTTTGTAATGAGATCTTTTTTTTTTGTCTTGTAGCTTATTGCCACTGCATGGTATACTAACAACACCATAGCTGAAGATAATGTTAAAATAAATATTATGTTAAAATAAAAGTGTTTATGAGGGGAGCCCAGTTGGTGAGCAGTTCTCAAAAATTGTTTGATATGCTGAAATTAGGAATGACTAATCAACTAATCAATTTAACTTAAAGATCTTGCGTGATAGATTTGTTTTTGTAATCTCTCTCTCATTTCTAGGTACCTCTGTAACACAAGTTGTGGCCAAAGATGCAGATGAGCCCAACACTCTTCACACTAGGATAGCATACACCTTGATCAAGCAAGAGCCAAACAATGGCATGCTTTTCTTTGCTGTTGATAAAGGCAATGGAACAATCTCTGTGAAGAACCCAACCCTTGACAGAGAGGTATTTGTTACCAGTTATACTGATCTTTTTACATGTGTTTGTGTGTCAGTAGCTTTAAAAGTTACCACCAAATAGTCTGGATGTTCACGTTTCCATTCTCTTGTGTTCTCAGGTACACAGATCTTTTGTTCTTACTGTGCAAGCTGCTGACATGTACGGAAGTCCTGAGGGAAATTCTGCAATGGCTACCGTATTTATAGACATCACGGATGTCAATGACAATATTCCTACATTGGAGAAGGATGAGGTGACTATATGTATTAGTTAATCTAAATTAAAGGGATAATTCACCCAAAAATGTAAAAATTCAAGATGTAGGTGACTTTGTTTCTTCAGTAGAACACAACCAAAAATTTTAACTCAAACCGTTGCAGTCTGTCAGTCATATAATGACGGTCAATGGGACCCATGGCTTTGAGAGTTAAAAAACATACAGAGACAAAACCAAATTAAACCCCGAGTCTCGTGACAATACACTGAGGTCTTACACAAAACAAACAGGCTTTACAAGAAACTGAACAATATTTGTATCATTTTTTTTACCTCTGATCCACTGCACTGTCCAACTGTCCTGAACGCGTTCACAACAGCTGTTGCGTGACCTCATTTAGTTGTAAAAAAAACCATAGGCACAGCTGATGATTTCAATAGTACTGTTCCCCCTCTGGGTCTCTAAAATCATCAGGGGAAAAATGATCGCTGCAGACCCTCCACACTATTAGTAACTTCATGGGTGTGTTGATATCCAGCCAAAGAGCAAGCAACCATAACTTCAGTCGGGAGTCGGTGAAAAGTCAACACTCCCAGATGAGTTTGCGCAAGCTAACGTAATCTTTTAGTTTTTAATCGGTTGCAACAATCAGGACAAGCACAAGTTATTACCATTTTGAGTAGCTGTTGTACCCACAATCTCTATGCACTGTGTAAACAAGAAGTGACGTATACGCACGACAGATCACTTTGCGCATGTGTCTGCTATGCCGGAGCACATTGACGCGTCATGCGCCGGCTGTTGTGGTGGACATTGTGGTGGATCAGAGGTAAAAAAATCATATAAATACTGTTCAGTTTCTTGTTAAGACTGAATGTTTTGTGTCTTAACACCTCAATGTATCATCACAAGCCAGAGGGTGCAATTTGGTTTTGTCTGTGTTTGTTTTGGGGTTTTTTTTTTTTGTTGTTGTTGTTTTTTGACTCTCAAAGCTGTGGGTCCCATTGACTGGAAACATCAAATCAAATATATCAAAAAAAAAAAAAAAAAATATATATATATATATATATATATATATATATATATATATGAACTGCATTTAACATAATATTAATGAAAAAAAGTGTATTTAAAGGGGTCATCGGATGCTAAGTTCAGTTATTCCCTTGGAACAGATGAACGTACATATGGTTTTTATGCGACGTTGGTTTTGTACGCGTAACCGCAGTTCTGACTTGAAATGTCTGTTGAGTGGCACTATAACTCTAATGCTCTGTGATGTTTTAAAAAAGAATGTACCATCTGCACTACACCTAAACCTACCTGATAGTATGAACAAAAGCAAATGTGATGTAAAAACACAATCGCAAGCATGCCATTATAACTTGCTTTTTAGTCTATCATTTTTCAGCTCTTTCATCACGAGTCCCGATACCCAAGGATTCAGCATCCTAAGTCCAATTCATGCCGGCTGAGCTACCGAGAAAGCTTGTTATGTCCAGGAAGCAAAACATATAGAGCTGTAATCGTAAATATGTATGAAAACGATTATAAGTGCTCGCTGTTTTACTGCCTCTAGTGTTAATTTCTGTTGGAAACTGCAGTGATTGGTATTTCGTGGCTTGCACATTCCCACAGGTACATTTTCGTCATGTGATCTTGTAGGCTAAAGAATCTGTAATGTACTTGATTAAAATAATATGCAGTAACAGTGTCTGAAAAAAAAAAACATTACATTCAATTCGCACTAGTATATTCTTTTAAAATATGTTTGTTTGTTTGTTTGTTTTTTTTTTAAGTATGCTTAAAAGTATGTGTACTTTTTTTTCTCAAGGATATTTCTCTCAGTTATCTACTGTAGTATAACAAAAAATTAAATAATACATGGTGAAAGAAAAAAAGAGTGGACATTTTTTCTGGTTTCATAGTTTTCAGCAAGTATCGATGAGAATGAGGCACCTGTTGAGGTTTTGAGGATCCAGGCGCTGGATAACGATGAAGAAAGGACAGACAATTGGTTGGCCGAGTTTGAAATAGTCTCGGGGAACGAGGATGGACGTTTCTCTATTGAAACTGATCCGAAGACAAACATGGGTGTTTTGTACCTCAACAAGGTCAGTGCTTATTTTGTACACAGTTCTGAGAAGTTCATGTGATGAAGCAAAGAGATCAGGGCTGAAATGCAATAAGTGTGTGTTGTTTACATATTTGTTATGAGGTTTTTTTGAGTAACCAGTCGCACCTTGTTCTCTCTCTAGCCTGTTGACTTTGAGTCAACATCTAATATGAACCTGAACCTAGTTGTTTCAAACAAAGCTCTTCCAGGAGCACCTCTAGGGAGTGGAGCAGGAGCAGGAGCAGCAGGTGCAGGTGGTGGAGCTGGAGCTTCTGGTGCAGGTGATGGAGTTGTGTTTTTTGGAGGAAGCTCCAGTGTGTCCAAACAAAAGACATATTCAGTGAAGATCAGTGTCAGAAACAAACCAGAAGGCCCAAAGTTTAAACCAAAGGTCAAGCCTATATCTGTATCTGAAAAAAACTTCAATTCTTTTCCAAGAGTAATTGACACCTACACTGCTATAGAAGAAGACAGGCAAAACAGCTGAAAAAGTGAAGTAAGTGTTCCCCAAGCATTTCTTAATAAAAAAGACAAGTTTTAACAAAATTATCTGGTAGAATATGCAGTCAAGCCATGCATATCAAACATGTTTAATAAGCATTAATACACCTTAGCATTAACAGTTTTACAATATTTGATTAACAACTATATTTGAGGTTTGCAACTATTCTTAACCCTTCAAATTGCTAAACCAAATGTAGAATTTATAATTGCAATAATGTAATGGTCCATGTTTGTTTAGATATACAAAGGGATATGACCCTGACAACTGGATTTCTATTGACATGGAAACAGCTGAGATAAAACTGAACAAGGTACCAGATCGTGACTCTCCATTTGTGGTAAATGGGACCTACTATGCCAAGATCCTCTGCATTTCAGATGGTTAGTATGCACACTGTTTAATTTCTTCAACTTCATGATGATGTGCATCCTGGGATGCTTATTAAACAGTAGCAAAGGAGTCTACAAATCATCTAAGAAGGTTAACTGTAACATGTTTTGTGTTTGTTATAATTTTAGAACTACCCCCTCAGACATCTACAGGGACTATAGCTTTGCAGGTGGAGGACCTGAATGATAACTGCCCCAGACTGCTTAATAATGTGCAGACTGTCTGCAGTGATACCAGAGTAGTCAATGTGACAGCAGAAGATGAAGATTCAGATCCCAACGGAGCTCCACTAGAGTTCAGTTTGATACCAGAGAAGACAAAGGGCAAATGGAACCTGCAGAGAATAAATGGTAAAACCAGACAGATAATAGATATAGATAATTTATTTACAAGGATCTGAATGATGAAAAAGCTTCTTGATCTAAGCATAAAAGCATTTGTGCCACACATACAGCAGATAATCATCATACTTGTTCACTTTGAGTTAAGAATGACGTAATAGTCAGTTTCTCTTAACCGTTTCTTACCTCTTCAGATATAAGTGCCTCGCTGTTTGCTGAAGATGACATATGGTCTGGTTTTTATGAAGTCACCATGGAAATCAGAGACAAGCAAGGACTGGCCTGCCCTGAAAAGCAAGTCCTCCGTTTAGAGGTTTGCACTTGCTCTGAAGGAGCATTTTGTGCTTCAAAAGTGGCTGCACTACGAACTACATCAGCCAGTTTTGGAAAAGCAGGAATTGTTTTACTGGTTCCAGGATTCCTCTGCCTAATCTGTGAGCATGAGTTTGCTTTGCTGTGGTTTACCACTGTAAATTTATTATTGGTGGTACACTCTTAAAAATAAAGGTGCTTCATGATGGCATAGAAGAACCTTTTTTTTTGTCTAAATGGTTCTATAAAGAACCGTGAACATCTAAAGAACCTTTCTGTTTCACAAAAGTTTCTTTGTGGTGAATGAAGGTTCTTCAGATTATGAAAAGGTAAGAAAGGGATGGTTCTTTAAAGAACCTTTGACTGAATGGTTCTTTGTGGGCCAAAAATGGTTCTTCTAAGGCATCGCTGTGAAGAACCTTTTAAAGGTTGAACAAGTGAATGTGTAAAACACCTTTATTTTTAAGAGTGTAAGATTGTAAAATAGACATACGTTTTAAGTGTGTTTGTTTGTCTGTCTTTATTTTTAGTACTGCTCGTGGCCACAACAAAATATGAAAGTGGATTACATTTTATTGATATTTTGAAACCAAGGAACACCTTATCTCCTATTACACAGAGGGAAAAGGAGTAGATGGGGTAAAAAGAAAAAAAAAAATCCCTTCTAGATCTTGCACAGCTAATAATTATATTCTGAGGGAACAAGTGAAAGTGTAAAACACTTCTGCCGTGTGATAACGGATTCTGTTTGTTTTGCAGGATGTTCCTCTGACGGCCATCCCATCAAATCCTATAAGGAAGGGGGTGATGAAATAAAAACATCCAAAGAACCTATAAGTAAGGTGAAAGCTACCTCTAATATCCCAGTGGGTAAAATTCAGGTCTCCGGGTCAAATCAGGCTGTATACAACAGTAACAGTTCTAAAATGACAAGAATGGTGCAGAAGAGTGCATTTGGAGGCTTTTACTATGACATGGACATGGAAAACCAAGTCAGGCGGCAAGAAGGACATATTTTTCTTGATACATTCCTAAGAAAATACATCGCACAAGTATGTGAGCTTTTAAAATTTGTTTTGAGGTGTTTTTAAATGAATAGTTCAGCCAAAAATTGAAATTGGCAAAAAAATCTACTCACCCTCAAGCCATCCAAGATGTAGATAAGTTTGGAGAAATTTAGCATTACATCACTTTCTCACTAATAGATCCTCTGCAGTGAATGGGTGCTGTATTCAAAATCTGTTCAGATGAAGAAACAAATTAATCTACATCTTGGATAACTTAAGATTGAATGCAGTTTCAGTAAAGTTTTTCCCAAAATTCACCCAAAAATTCCAAATGATTTTCTTTTTCCTGTGGAACACAAAAGAAGATATAATGTTTTCGTCCATATCCAGAAAGCACACATACATCTGCAAGATGTCTGTTAAAGATCACTTTATCTGGAAAGCATCTTAAAGACATATAATATACATCTATTTGACATCTGATAGGAAATGTCCTATAGACCTATTCCAGATGAGCAAACACTCTAAAAAATATGTCTTCCAGATGTAAATGCAGACGTCAGATAGACGTCTCTGTGATGTATGTGTGCTATCGGTATATTGTGAAAGGGTTCCAAAACAACAGTGGATCCCAAATAACTTTTCGTTTCACGTTTCACAGAAAAAAGAAATCCGAACAGTTTTGGAGCAACATGTACCCTGATAGCACATGTACATCACGGAGATGTCTATTTGTTGTCTGCATTTACATCTGCAAGACGTATTTTGTTCATCTGCAATACGTCTATAGGACGTTTCCTATCAAATGTCTTTAAGATATTTATGATTTAGAATGTATGTAAAATTGACATCTTACAGATGTCTGTCAGATGTTAGTACACAGCAGATGCTTTTCAGATCAAGTGATCTTTAACTGACATCTTGCAGATGTACGTGTGCTATCTGGGTAGGTGACCAAATGATGACAGAATTCTCATTTTTGGGTGGACTACCCCTTTAACACTGAATTGAAATTACATTACATTTCTCCACATTCTTTTGCAGAAAACAATGTATATCTTGGAGAAAAGTTCTCCAAAGCAAAGACCGACGCACTATGATTATGAGGGTGAAGGATCTGTTACCAGTTCCATTAGCAGCAGCTTCACTGAGTCTAATGATGATCTGGAGTTCTTGGACACCCTGGAATCAAAGTTCAGTACTTTGGCTAAGGTGTGTGGATTCGAACAGACACAATCTGTCTCTCAGACTGACCCAAAAGTTACTGTTAACTGTAAACAGTAGGGAGGTGTCAATGTTATGTTCTGTTAAATTCATATCACAGATACTACTACATTAATCTTTTTTTTCCAGTATTTTAAAATGTGGTTTCTCTTGGGATTTTTGTCACATATTTTTGGTGAATCTATCTAAAATCTAAATCTAAATCGAAGTTATACTAAGGTGTTTGTAAGATGGTCATTCTGTGTTTTTAAACAATGTTGTCTTTTGGTAAAAATGTATCTTTTTTTTCCCCCCAGTAGTTTCAAACACTAAAAATGCATGTGGTGTTTTACTCTTTAAGTCATTTCATTAACAAATTTATAATGACAAAAAAAAAAAAAAAACATGACATTTTATGTAACCCAGATCAGTTTTTTTCCCCATTCATGCTTAATAAAGCAACATTCCATTTATCATTTATTTGGCTAGAGTGATTTTTTTAATACACACACCATCCAGTGGTATGAAACTGTTTTGATGTTTTTGCCACACTGGTCAGGTTTTTCCTTTCTGTGTATGTTTTGCTTGGGGCGGACTGTGTTTCTGTGAGAGGTGTAGCACATGAACTTGTAGCACAGGTGAATTCTTAAAGTTCTTTAAAGTGTTGCCAGTCTGTTTAAAGGAACTGGAAAGTATTTAAACACGTAAGCTATAAATGTTAAATGTTTTTGCATTTGCATTTTGCAAAATATTAAACCTTTTGTTTTCCTGAAAGGAAAGGCTGTTTGGCCTTTTCAGGCCAAACATTTAACAAAAAGGGTTTTGTCCAATTTCAAGTGATAAAACAATTCTCAGTACTGACATATTCTGACATGTTTACAAACATTTGTGAACATTTTCACATAATGTGAGACTACTAGACAAAACAAAAACAATAAATATGTTTCTTTTTTTAAAAGCTTTTGAATGTTAGCTTATACAGTGTTGAATGGATAGATTTGATCTGATCAGTTCCAGTTTGATCTGATAATTTTGATAACATTGATATATCATTTCATGTTATTAAGCAAGCCACTACACTGTGATAGTAAAATGTGTATCAAAATAGCCATTAATTGCTGTGGCCTTTTGTTATCTTAACCACATGGCAGGCAGAGGCATCTGCTTGTTATTATGAAAACGCCTGTGGGCAGCATAGTCTCAAGTTTAAACCTGCACTCTGTGCTACAGCAGCAGGTTCTTACAGTATGTGTTCTAGTTCAGTGTACAGTAAAAAGGAAAATTTTACATGAAAATGCATGTTTGGTTATAAGAAAAATTTTGATTCATGCTTTGTGTAAATGGACATTACCTGTTGTTTTTAGGCAAGAAGGTGAATTTTAACTGATTTTTCAATTCTGTTCATTCCTATGTACATGTCTAGAGTGCTGTGATGGCAGGTCATAAATATTTCCCAAAAGCATTTACAAGTATAGAGAGAAAGTATGTAAAAGGCCACATAAAACTGCTTTCACATGGTGTAAACCAGTGCTGTGGTAATCTATTATTGTTAGAATTTACACACTAGAAAAACAGCATTTGGATCTATTTTCAATAACCATCAACAGTTGTCAACCATAAACAGTTGACACTGTAGATAAAATCGGCGTGACTAGGAATGAAAAGTTTACTAAAATGTAAGACAAACACATTTTATCTGATCTTTGCATGAATTGTGTAAGATTTAACATACAGTATACACTCAGGTAAACAGGTACAAAACTCTCACTAGGGCAGCACCCTATCAAAAGGTAATAATAAGTACACTTTAGTTATTATCTACTTTTAAATTACTATTAAGGTAGTAATTTGTACCATTTAGGGGTAAATAAGGTTTGAAGATGTACCTTTTAGCTTTTGTACCTCCCCGGTGACAGCTTTGTACCTTTTTCTCTGGAAGTGTGTATTATTTTAATGAAGACAAGACAACTTTATTAAAAATAATACATTTTCATAAAGGTGGCTAATAGTAATACAGTATGGTAAATGAAGCAATGTCAGTGCATTGGAAATTGTCTAACATTCTGAAAAAAATCTCATTTTTTGGCATCGGGAGCCAACAGCAGATCTAATCGAAGAAAACGAGAATGGATTCTTCCACCAACAAGACTTTATGAAAATGTTGACTTCACAAAAGAGGAGTTTGTGGCTAAAGTAAGCATTCTACTTTTTGTTTTTTGTTTTTCCTCCTGTACATACCCCAAAGACATAATTTGCATATGCATGCAGTGGGTAGTCCTAATGTCAATCTTTTCTTGTTTGTGCTATCACCTGAACAACTTGAGATCTGGATCTACTGGTTCTTAAAGCTTCACATTTTCACCTGTTTCATAAGCTGCCCTACATACATACTGCTCAGCATATCCTCTTGAGACCCAGCAAAACGTTGGAGATATTTGCACCTCAGTATTGTAGTACATTATAAAACAGTATGCAATAATTACATATTGAGTGTAAATTATCATTTTTATTAAAAATTATTAAATGCATGCTGCCTTAGGACAATAAAGCCCTTTCTACACCTACTCCCGACTCTTACAGAACACCCGTTAGACACTTTATCTTACACTTTTCAGTTATTTCCTTCATTTTACTGAAAATAAATGCCTTTCTGATCTGATATGTGATGTGAAAAGGAAGAAGAAAGAGTTTGGCAAAAGGCGGATTTGAACTCGGGTCAGTCATGTTAAATTTTTTGTTGTTGTTGTTACTGACATAAATATGTCCTCTAGTAAGACAGAATTTATGATAAAGCAATTAGGGCTATTTACTTTGCATGATGCAACAGGAAAATTGTGTGTTTACCAATATGAAGCTGCTTGTTTTTGAAAGCTTCCTTTCCAAATGATACAACGTCACTTGAAGTTTTGGAAACACAGTCAGTATAATCACACCGAAAGCATGCAAATGACAATATTTAACATATACAGTGGCGTGTGAAAGTTTGGGAACCCCTTGCAGAATCTGTGAAAATGTGAATAATTTTAACAAAATAAGAGAGATCATACAAAATGCATGTTATTTTTTATTTAGCACTGTCCTGGGGAAGATATTTTACATAAAAGATGTTTACATATAGTCCACAAGACAAAAAAAAAAAAAAATAGATGAAGCCGGGGGTGAAAACTTTTGAACAGGATGAAGATGTCCAGATATTTCTTATTTCATTGAAATAGCATTTTTATTCCATTTAGTACTGCCCTTCGGAAGCAACAGAACATACTTGCATGTTTCCTGAAAGACAAATTAAGTACAATTTACCTTGATTTTCAAATTCAAAAAGTTTTCACCCCCGGCTCTTAATGCATTGTTTCCTTCTGGAGCATCAGTGAATGTTTGAACCTTCTTTAATAGTTGTGCTTGAGTCCCTCAGTTGTCCTCAGTGTGAAAAGATGGATCTCAAAATCATACAGTCACTGCTTCAAATATGCAAAAGGCCACCTATATGTTTATATGCACCTATATGTGCAATTTGAATCCCCATTGAAGTCCACTATTTGGAGAAAAATCATAGAATGTTTTCCCCAAAAACTTTAATTTCTTTTCAACTCAAGAAAGAAAGATATGAACATTTTGGATGACATAGAAGTGAGTGAATTATCAGCAAATTTTATTCTGGAAGTGAACTAATCATTTATGTAGTTTGGAATAATCTATTACTATTTAAAAAGGTTTTTCATTTTCTTCATGTGCCATCGACTCGGAGGCACTTCTCAGAGGTACAGTGCCTTGCGAAAGTATTCATACCCCTTCGTTTTGATATGTTGCAGCAATATGCCTTATGTTAAACTGCTTTACATGACTGTTTTTCCACAACAATCTACACTCCATACACCATAATGACAAAACACAAAACAGGTTTGTGACAAATTTATTAGAAATAAAAAAATGAAATTCATACCCTTATTCATACTGGTATGGGACACTTTAAATATAGCTCAGGAGCACTCATATTGCTTGTAGATGTTACCAGAGGTGGGTAGAGTACCCAAAATCTGTACTCAAGTAAAAGTAAAAGTACTTATGGAAATATTTACTCAAGTAAGAGTAAAAGTAACAATCCCAATAGTTACTTGAGTAAGAGTAAAAAAGTATCCGATGGAAAAACTACTCAAGTAGCTAGTTACTAGTTACTTCTGATCTGATTGATATGAAGCGAAAACCTTGAATTTCAAACTATTTGGAAAGCTTCCACACACCTCTCCTTGAAAGTCTCTTTGTTTCGTTTATATAAAACATAGGCTGAAGTAAAGTAGCCTATATCTCAGTCCTGTGATGGGCACATTAGTGTACGAATTTGTGTATAACGTCACAGTATGCACTTCAATTTATTTAGATTTTTGGAAAATGGATATGAAAACATGCAGACATTTAGAATGAACGTTTTTTTTTTTACGAACGTGTGTTGTTTGTAAGGTTCACAAGATATTTGTCATTGCTTGCACAATGAAAACATTCGGACAGTGTGTGAAATATGGTACTATAAGGTCAAAGTGCCCATTACCAAAATACCATTAATAGGGTTCAAATAGGCATCATCATATTAGCCGCTTTTCCACTATCGTGATAGAATGTGTGTGCCAAGCGAAAGCGCACTGTATGATCAAACAGCCAAGTAAACAGCTGTTACGCTGCGTTCACAGCTCATGCATTAATACTGTCAATACATGTGTTTGTTTTCAGAAAGGTTTTACCTTCTGTGTCCGTCTCCGTTAGCATGCATATCCCCTCAGCATTTGTTGGTAACGTTATACCTGTCGTCGCCTTCTGTTTTTTTTTTTTTTTTTTTTTTTGTTGTTTATAGTTGTGTCCTTTTTTCTGTTCTTTAACAAAGTCCCAAAAACAGAAATATCTGATCATATCTCTGTTTATATTACAATTGCGTTACCAAGGCAACGACTAAGGCATTTGTATTTACATTCCAAAGAGTTCCGTTACCGGCACCACAGTGGAAAATGAAACCGTATCCGTGCTGACTGACCCGGATCGGCACGGAACGGTTAAGTGAAGAGAATGGTTCGGCCCGATAGTGGAAAAGCGGCTATTGACACTTACCGCTACATGTTTTTCATGTTGGAGCTGGAATTTTTGTACGCAGCGATGTCGGCCACGGGTGATCAGCCCCCGATAGCTTGAACTTAAGCTGGAGATGCGTAGTAGTGATGGGTCGTTCTTGAACGATTCGTTCATTTTGAACGAATCTTTAATGTGACTCGGGACGAACGAGTCGTCTCGGGGAGTGATTCGTTCAGTCGCGCATGCGCAACATCCTATTAGGTCCTGTACTGGAATTAGTTCAGCTGTTTTAGAGTCGTTCGTTCACCTTATGGGGCTGTCACGTGATGAACGAACGACTCAAACCCGAGGACTCGAGATGAACTAATCAATTCTCTTTCCGGCTCAGACTGCATAGGTTAACATTACGGGGATGTCACGTGATGAACGAACGACTCAAACCCGAGGACTCGAGAAATGAACTAATCAATTCTCCTTCCGGCTCAGACTGCATAGGTTAACGTTACAGGGCTGTCACGTGATGAACGAACGACTCGAACCCGAAAACTTGTCAGATAAGAGGTGAGGTGAGCGAATCATAGACTAAAGACCCAGGTAAACAATGAATTCATATTTTCTGTTTCTTATAGCATTATAGTTTTGTTTTGTTTGTAGTGTGATCAACGTTTGTGTAAGCAGTAGATGTGTTAGGGAAGTAAAACGTAACATTTTAATTATATTTTGCTAAAATGAACAAAATGAACAGAAATGACTCGAAAAAAGATTCGTTCATTTTGCTGAGAACGAGACTCAAAGAACCGAGTCGGTAAAATGATCCGAACTTCCCATCACTAATGTGTAGCAGACTCTCGCGAAGCAGCCTCTCCAACGTCTCGCGAAACTTCATATCAAGTCACGTAAACGAATTATTATTTTATACATCTAATATTTATTACAATTTTGTCAGTAACGGAGGAACGCCAAAAAATGTAGCGAAGTAAAAGTAAAGTTTTTTCACTAAAAATGTACTTGAGTAAAAGTAAAAGTACCTATCTTTAAATATACTCTAAAAGTACTAGTTACCCCAAAAATTAACTCAAGTAAATGTAACGAAGTAAATGTATGTCAATCTTTTCTTGTTTGTGCTATCACCTGAACAACTTGAGATCTGGATCTACTGGTTCTTAAAGCTTCACATTTTCACCTGTTTCATAAGCTGCCCTACATACATACTGCTCAGCATATCCTCTTGAGACCCAGCAAAACGTTGGAGATATTTGCACCTCAGTATTGTAGTACATTATAAAACAGTATGCAATAATTACATATTGAGTGTAAATTATCATTTTTATTAAAAATTATTAAATGCATGCTGCCTTAGGACAATAAAGCCCTTTCTACACCTACTCCCGACTCTTACAGAACACCCGTTAGACACTTTATCTTACACTTTTCAGTTATTTCCTTCATTTTACTGAAAATAAATGCCTTTCTGATCTGATATGTGATGTGAAAAGGAAGAAGAAAGAGTTTGGCAAAAGGCGGATTTGAACTCGGGTCAGTCATGTTAAATTTTTTGTTGTTGTTGTTACTGACATAAATATGTCCTCTAGTAAGACAGAATTTATGATAAAGCAATTAGGGCTATTTACTTTGCATGATGCAACAGGAAAATTGTGTGTTTACCAATATGAAGCTGCTTGTTTTTGAAAGCTTCCTTTCCAAATGATACAACGTCACTTGAAGTTTTGGAAACACAGTCAGTATAATCACACCGAAAGCATGCAAATGACAATATTTAACATATACAGTGGCGTGTGAAAGTTTGGGAACCCCTTGCAGAATCTGTGAAAATGTGAATAATTTTAACAAAATAAGAGAGATCATACAAAATGCATGTTATTTTTTATTTAGCACTGTCCTGGGGAAGATATTTTACATAAAAGATGTTTACATATAGTCCACAAGACAAAAAAAAAAAATAGATGAAGCCGGGGGTGAAAACTTTTGAACAGGATGAAGATGTCCAGATATTTCTTATTTCATTGAAATAGCATTTTTATTCCATTTAGTACTGCCCTTCGGAAGCAACAGAACATACTTGCATGTTTCCTGAAAGACAAATTAAGTACAATTTACCTTGATTTTCAAATTCAAAAAGTTTTCACCCCCGGCTCTTAATGCATTGTTTCCTTCTGGAGCATCAGTGAATGTTTGAACCTTCTTTAATAGTTGTGCTTGAGTCCCTCAGTTGTCCTCAGTGTGAAAAGATGGATCTCAAAATCATACAGTCACTGCTTCAAATATGCAAAAGGCCACCTATATGTTTATATGCACCTATATGTGCAATTTGAATCCCCATTGAAGTCCACTATTTGGAGAAAAATCATAGAATGTTTTCCCCAAAAACTTTAATTTCTTTTCAACTCAAGAAAGAAAGATATGAACATTTTGGATGACATAGAAGTGAGTGAATTATCAGCAAATTTTTATTCTGGAAGTGAACTAATCATTTATGTAGTTTGGAATAATCTATTACTATTTAAAAAGGTTTTTCATTTTCTTCATGTGCCATCGACTCGGAGGCACTTCTCAGAGGTACAGTGCCTTGCGAAAGTATTCATACCCCTTCGTTTTGATATGTTGCAGCAATATGCCTTATGTTAAACTGCTTTACATGACTGTTTTTCCACAACAATCTACACTCCATACACCATAATGACAAAACACAAAACAGGTTTGTGACAAATTTATTAGAAATAAAAAAATGAAATTCATACCCTTATTCATACTGGTATGGGACACTTTAAATATAGCTCAGGAGCACTCATATTGCTTGTAGATGTTACCAGAGGTGGGTAGAGTACCCAAAATCTGTACTCAAGTAAAAGTAAAAGTACTTATGGAAATATTTACTCAAGTAAGAGTAAAAGTAACAATCCCAATAGTTACTTGAGTAAGAGTAAAAAGTATCCGATGGAAAAACTACTCAAGTAGCTAGTTACTAGTTACTTCTGATCTGATTGATATGAAGCGAAAACCTTGAATTTCAAACTATTTGGAAAGCTTCCACACACCTCTCCTTGAAAGTCTCTTTGTTTCGTTTATATAAAACATAGGCTGAAGTAAAGTAGCCTATATCTCAGTCCTGTGATGGGCACATTAGTGTACGAATTTGTGTATAACGTCACAGTATGCACTTCAATTTATTTAGATTTTTGGAAAATGGATATGAAAACATGCAGACGTTTAGAATGAACGTTTTTTTTTTTTACGAACGTGTGTTGTTTGTAAGGTTCACAAGATATTTGTCATTGCTTGCACAATGAAAACATTCGGACAGTGTGTGAAATATGGTACTATAAGGTCAAAGTGCCCATTACCAAAATACCATTAATAGGGTTCAAATAGGCATCATCATATTAGCCGCTTTTCCACTATCGTGATAGAATGTGTGTGCCAAGCGAAAGCGCACTGTATGATCAAACAGCCAAGTAAACAGCTGTTACGCTGCGTTCACAGCTCATGCATTAATACTGTCAATACATGTGTTTGTTTTCAGAAAGGTTTTACCTTCTGTGTCCGTCTCCGTTAGCATGCATATCCCCTCAGCATTTGTTGGTAACGTTATACCTGTCGTCGCCTTCTGTTTTTTTTTTTTTTTTTGTGTTGTTTATAGTTGTGTCCTTTTTTCTGTTCTTTAACAAAGTCCCAAAAACAGAAATATCTGATCATATCTCTGTTTATATTACAATTGCGTTACCAAGGCAACGACTAAGGCATTTGTATTTACATTCCAAAGAGTTCCGTTACCGGCACCACAGTGGAAAATGAAACCGTATCCGTGCTGACTGACCCGGATCGGCACGGAACGGTTAAGTGAAGAGAATGGTTCGGCCCGATAGTGGAAAAGCGGCTATTGACACTTACCGCTACATGTTTTTTCATGTTGGAGCTGGAATTTTTGTACGCAGCGATGTCGGCCACGGGTGATCAGCCCCCGATAGCTTGAACTTAAGCTGGAGATGCGTAGTAGTGATGGGTCGTTCTTGAACGATTCGTTCATTTTGAACGAATCTTTAATGTGACTCGGGACGAACGAGTCGTCTCGGGAGTGATTCGTTCAGTCGCGCATGCGCAACATCCTATTAGGTCCTGTACTGGAATTAGTTCAGCTGTTTTAGAGTCGTTCGTTCACCTTATGGGGCTGTCACGTGATGAACGAACGACTCAAACCCGAGGACTCGAGAGATGAACTAATCAATTCTCTTTCCGGCTCAGACTGCATAGGTTAACATTACGGGGATGTCACGTGATGAACGAACGACTCAAACCCGAGGACTCGAGAAATGAACTAATCAATTCTCCTTCCGGCTCAGACTGCATAGGTTAACGTTACAGGGCTGTCACGTGATGAACGAACGACTCGAACCCGAAAACTTGTCAGATAAGAGGTGAGGTGAGCGAATCATAGACTAAAGACCCAGGTAAACAATGAATTCATATTTTCTGTTTCTTATAGCATTATAGTTTTGTTTTGTTTGTAGTGTGATCAACGTTTGTGTAAGCAGTAGATGTGTTAGGGAAGTAAAACGTAACATTTTAATTATATTTTGCTAAAATGAACAAAATGAACGAAATGACTCGAAAAAAGATTCGTTCATTTTGCTGAACGAGACTCAAAGAACCGAGTCGGTAAAATGATCCGAACTTCCCATCACTAATGTGTAGCAGACTCTCGCGAAGCAGCCTCTCCAACGTCTCGCGAAACTTCATATCAAGTCACGTAAACGAATTATTATTTTATACATCTAATATTTATTACAATTTTGTCAGTAACGGAGGAACGCCAAAAAATGTAGCGAAGTAAAAGTAAAGTTTTTTCACTAAAAATGTACTTGAGTAAAAGTAAAAGTACCTATCTTTAAATATACTCTAAAAGTACTAGTTACCCCAAAAATTAACTCAAGTAAATGTAACGAAGTAAATGTAAATCGTTACTACCCACCTCTGGATGTTACTACACTTTCGAGTGGCTGTGGCAAATTCATTTGAATGAGTATGATTTGGAAAGGCACACACTTCTCAATAAAAGGTCTAACAGCTGAAAATGCATATTTGAGCAAAAGCCAAGCCCTGAGGTCAAAATAACTGCCTGTAGAACTCAGAAACAGGCTTGCGTCAAGGCACAGATCTAGGGAACAGTTCAGAAAAGAATTCTGCTGCATTGACGGTTCACAGAAGCATGTAGCCTTCATTATCCATAATGGAAGATGCTAAAAAACTTTTGAAGGGGGTTATTTTAATCATTTCAGCTATTTGTTTTGTCTTGTGGACTATATGTAAACATCTTTTATGTAAAATATCTTCCCCAGGACAGTGCTAAATAAAAAATAACATGCATTTTGTATGATCTCTCTTATTTTGTTAAAATTATTCACATTTTCACAGATTCTGCAAGGGGTTCCCACACTTTCACATGCCACTTTATATATAGCCACTGCAAAGTGTCCAATGTGTAAAAAAAAAAAGTGATTTACACATAAATCTAGCAGAAACTCCACTACAATCTGCATATTTTAAAATGCTCTAGTTATCACTACCTAAACCTCACATCGACTGGCTGCCGCCTGTATGTTTTTCACTTGGTATTTGCATAAAGTCAAGCATTTCCCAAGCTTTTTGATTATCTCAGGCAGTGGCGGTTTTAGGCATGGGCAAACGGGGCAGCCGCCTGGGGCGGCATTTTTTCCGCTAAGTGGTTTTCTATTGTCTATGATACCTGTGCCGCCCCTGCTGCTGAGAGGAGAGGAGAGAAGAGGGGATGAGGGAAGGGGAGCAGAGTACAGTTCACCTCTCCCAAATGAAGCGGACAAGGATGTGGGCTGAACTATGTCAGTGACACCTGACTTTATTACAAATAACGCACATTTCATTTAAAATATTACTTTGAAAAAAAAAAAAAAAAAAAAAAATGATAAACACAGACCAATAAGTTGCACTTTTTTTATTTATTTAATTGTGTGAAATTGCTAATAAAAATAGGTAATAAAAAATGATTATGATGTGGAGGTGTATTGGTTTAGTCTTGACTTCTGGTCGTGAGTGACAGCGTTGGGGGATGAGAAATCTGTTGATTGTCGATTACAAAGTAAACACAGCGATGGAGAGAAAAAGGCCAAAGCTGTCAGGTGCCCAATTTAGGAAAAAAGAAAAGAAGATGAGGAGAAACGGGCAAAAGATAAAGGTATGCAACAATGTTCTCTCTGTATAATTAAGGTGTTCATGTCATTATGTTAATTAGTGGTATAACGTTAACTCTTAGGTTTGTTAGCCTTCTTGCTTATTATGCTTGCTATGCTTACCTTGCTAAAAAAAAAAACATAATAAAAGCCTAATATACATACACTACCCTTCAAAAGTTTGGGGTCAGTACATTTTTATTGTTATTTGTTTATTTTTTGTTTAAGAAATGAATACTTTTATTCATCAAGGATGTATTATGTTAATAATTAAACGTTTATTAAAAGTTAATAATAAATAATTTACATTGTTATAAAATATTTATATTTTGAATAAACACTGTACTTTTTAAACTTGTTATTCATGAAAGAATCCCGAAAAAAAAAAAAAAAAATCACAGGTTCCATAACATATTTGGTCATATATTGATCATTCTAATAACACATCCGCATATTAGAATGATTTCTGAAGGATCAAGACTGGAGTAACAGCTGATAAAAATTCAGCTTTTCATGACAGGAATAAATTCTATTTTAAAGTATGTTAAAATAAAAAACATTATTTTATATTGTAAAAACATTTTGCAATATTACAGTTTTTTTCTATATTTTTAATCAAATAAATGCAGCATTGATGAGCATAAGAGACTACTTTAAAGACTATTACAAGTCTTACTGACCCCAAACTTTTGAACGGTAGTGTATATTATGAACCATTAACTTTCTCCAGTGAAACTATTACAAAATTCCTTATTGTAGTGTGTTTTGGACACTTTTCCAATAGGATTTACCATCCCACCCACCAATAGAATCCATCATATACCAGCAGACACTGTTATACTTACCATTAAAACCAATACCATTCAATAGGGGAGCATATCTCATATGATGCCATTATTGATGACTTTGCATCTAGAAAGGCCAGAAATGTAAGATTTTAGTTTCAGTTTGTGTTTTCTGTTCTGCAGTAAAATAAATAATTTAATTTTCTTTAGTGTGATTTATTCTATGTTTATTCTATATTTTATTTTGTATATTATTGTATATAATTTTTGGGGTGGTGGGGGTGGCGGGGGCGCCGGGAGGGAGTCTCGCCCGGGGGGCGATTCGGTGTAGAACCGCCACTGAATAAATGTGTGACAACAGTTACTGAAAGTTGTTCATGAAAGTGTCTGAATCCAGAGTTTCATTTTCTTTTATGACATAGCATCATCCAGTGGAAGTAACTGGCACATCAATTTTCATTATGATGTGCTGGAGAGGCACCCAACAGACATCTTCCCTTTTTGGCCAAAAGTATCCTCTAGCTGGGCCATGGGGATGCAAAAAAAGCACTTGAATGTCTTGCTCTGTATCAGAGACGTCTCTGATGATACCAACCCACCATTGTCGGTCATACACACAAGTAGCATATTGTCCTGGGGTCATATCTGTGATGTGAAGGCCTTGTTCAACTGGGTCAACCTCAAAGTTGACATGGAATCCTGGTGTTCCTGATACTCGACTGACCTCAAAATTGATCATTGTTGACTGATTGATTGATTGATTGATGCTAGATCTCATACCACCTGAATATTATTATTTCTAATCAATATTGCCCTCCTTTCTCAATGAAAATGGATGTATTATTCACTGGATTGGGTGGAACATCAAGATTAGGTATTTATGTTGCATTCCATTGAATGTCGGTAATCAGTGAATCCGAGTTCTCCCGATGTCCATCGTAAATGCGTTCCATTGTAACAGTTGGCAAAAATATGGATGCCTATGGATAATTCCAACCGACTCAGTCTGCACTGAACTGGCCCGAGTGTGTGTTTCGGAACCCCAACTTAAGTGGCCGTTCCATTGCACTTTCCCGAGGTGGAGGTCGGATTTCCGAGCACAATGGAATGCTGCATTATAGCATTAATTTAGGCATATGAGTTCAAAATAGCTGCTACTACAGTAGTTGTGAATGTCACACAACAATTTTTTTTTAATTATTACAGAAAAAAGAGGCAAAACCCCATCCCATTTTTTTTTATATATATATACACATTTTATCAACAAGAACATGCTCTTTCAAAAAAAAAAAAAAAGTTTCATGTTCACACCTGGTGTCATTCATGGGAAATATTGCTCTGAACATTGGTGTAAATGAGTTTTTTTTTTTTTACATTTTTGGACCTTAATATCTCAACATCCATAAGACTCTATTGTCTGATGTCAAAGGATGTGAAAGACATGGTACATATCAGACCATTTACCAAGTTTGATGCTTATACATTGAAAATTGAGGTTTCTATGGACATCTGAAAACCCTTAAAGTAATAGTTTCAAAGAAAAGTAGAGGGCCAGCATTCAGGTGTAAATTCAGTAACAATGCTGTGAGTTGCAATTCATGCAGTTCTGGACAAAAACTCTTAGCCCAGAAAATTTCATGGACCTGGCACAACTAGTTCTGGAGATATTTTAGTCTGAACATGGTCACTCAGACAGTGATGCCAAAACGGGGTGAAAAACTTTTTTTTTACAGATTTTTTGCAAAAAAAACAAAAAAAGTAAGAACAGTAGAGATCTGAAATTTTTTATGTGATCTATTGGGCATATTACCCATCACATAGATTTTTTTCAGACAAATCTGAGGGGGTCAGGTGGGGACCATTTGATGATTCCAGCTGGAATGACCCATCTATATTTCCAAAAAACATAGTTACTATGCTTTTACTATAATAAAACCATGGTTAATTTTTATAAAGGAATCCTCCACTGTTACCTGTGAAATGAGGCATATATATTAGTTATGGAGGCTCAGGCTAGTTAGTACGATGCAAACGCATCATGATCACATTGGGTCTGCTTTTTTCAGTTATTTCACGTCTCCTTATGTTTTATTCTTTTATTTATTTTACCTGGCAACACTTTAGCGTGAGAGTGTTTCCATCCACTATATTTACTTATGGCGCACGTCCGCTGCAGTGAGACAACTGTGTTCAATGCGACTCAAAACACAGACCAACAAAAACCTGCAAAAACAAAGGGGAAGCTTACATGACAGTATTATAATCTTGTTAAGCAACAAAATGAGTCGGTAGGTTATAACAGGCCTGGGCAAATAAATAAATAAATAAATAAACAAACAAGCATATATAGATTTAAGCAAAATGTTGGCCATTTGTAATCCAGATAAGCACCCACCGCAATAGTTATTAGGGTAGCTTTAACCTGCGGACATGGAAAACAACCCACATCAACAGTGTTAAAGTAGCTCAATTCCACGGGAAAACCGCAGACTTGCCAGCACTGGTCTGCCGGAGCCACGCGCATCTGTAGACTATAGCACAGGTTAATTCTCACATTTAAATGAATAGCTTTCACAAGATGTCACATCCTTATGTGTAGGTTGTTTTTACAAGGTTTGAATTAAGTAGCAATGTATTAAAAGACGATAAGTGATAAGGCCAAAATCATGATGAACCGAGAGTGAACCGAGAATATAAGTTTCACATTAAGTGTTTTCCATTACAAAGAAAACACAAGAAAGCACATTGCGTTCCTGTTCCGGTTTCATCTGCTTGCCTATACAAAGTATGTATCATCAGTAAGGTGTACTAAATTTCATCTTTTAATATCACTTTTGTAATACAGTAGTCAACATTTGAAGTGGACCAAAACCTTTCATCAAAGTTGTCCTAAAACCAAAACAACACCTGTTGATTGTGAATTTTACCAAGGGAACCCCGCCAAAAACCATGTATTTTACCCCCCTCCCTGAAACGCTCAAGATTTTAGTAGCAGTTGGGCAGGTTTTGTTGTGAAAACCTGGCAGCCCTGTGGCAAACCATTAGTTCAACTGCTGCACATACAAGGCGCTCCAGATGAAAAAAATGTGAAATCATTTTCATTTTGCGGTTAACAAACACTTCAACTGTTGCAACACTGAGTACTGTTTAATGACAACAGACTTAACCATTTTGATTCATGTTTGGCAGCTGTTTGACACAGCTGCCAAGCCACATTTAGTGTTTGCATCTTAATACTGTTGTAGTATTTTTCTCAAAAATATTCAATACTGGACTCAATACAGACTGTAGTAACTATTACTCAACAAGAATATCACTCCAAGTGATTTAATTTACTTACTGATAAGGCAATGGACTGTGTCGACCTGCTGCTGCTAGAAAAAAAAAAAAAAAAAAATCACACACACACAGAGAGAGATAACATAGCCATTGTACATTATATATATATATATATATATATATATATATATATATAAAAAAAAAAATGAAAAATAAACAGTAAAACATTTGTGAACTGAAAAGCTGTGACTTTACAATGTTTCCAATGCATACAATACGTAATGATCTATAGCCTGCATTTAAAATGAATAAATAGGCTACTACCACAAATTCTTAGGGAAAAAAAATCCTAGAGACGTATTGCAGATTAGCAAACACTGTAAAGAAATATGTCTTTCAGATGTAAACAAACACATTAAATAGACGTCTCTGAGATGTATGTGCGCTATCGAGTAATGACGGAGATTTATAACCGAAAAGTTCATTTAAATTACAGAGATACTACACTACTTACCGCTAACTTTACACACGTGAACTGATTAGGGTAACTGCACTCACACAGCACAGAGAATCAGCCAGCCAATAGGAAACCCCGTTTACACCTTCACACCCAATCATCTTTCAGTTTGATTATTTAAACAGTTCGTCATTAGGAAGTGGAGACACACACGCATCTCTCGCAATATAATTTATTAAAGTGAATTGGTTATTTTGAGAAAGTGAAAGAGTTAAGTATTATGTTTTTGTCTTTTTCCAATCTCCACGCTTGAAATTAAAATCGAAAGGAAAACCACGGAAAGCTGCCCTGTGCCCCGCCTGCAGAGACAGAAAAGAGTGATTTAATATTTATTTGAGTGAATTAAGAATTAAACCTCTTGCGTTCATTAATTTTTCTGGATCGCAGCTCTGTCTTACGATTAACCTTAACAACATGCAGACGCGTTTCTGTAAGAGCTTTTGCGTCTTTGCGTAATTCAGCCAGAGGGTGGCGCTATTATGTGGAATAACAGGCTCTAAATACACAGGCACAGGATGTTATCTTGTTATAACTATGTTCTGTCTTGTCTACAAACAACAAACAAATAAAGCGCAGAATTGAATAACGTGCATTTTTTTATCAGTGGTGGTTTTTAGTGGTGTGTTTCAATCAGTGTTGGGGAAAGTTACTTTTAAAAGTAATGCATTACAATTTTGCGTTACTCCCTGAAAAAGTAACTAATTGCGTTACTTTTTATGGAAAGTAATGTGTTACGTTACTTTTGCATTACTTTAAATCTGGGCAGGGCTTGCTTCTTTGTTTTTAATATAGAACAATTCTAATGTTAAAGACCTTTTACACCAAAAATGAAACTAATTCACCTCAGGCTGAAAGAAAGGTACATTTATGCAGGAGATCGCCCTTCAGTTTTATGTATATATATATATATATATATATATATATATATATATATATATATATATATATAAGAAGAAGCACAAATGTTAGTTTATCTAAAGTAATTTTTGCATCAAAGACACTGGTTAATAAAATGGGATTAAATACATAAAGGATATTTGTTTTATGTAACATTTAATTATTGCAAGGCTGTGTCATATTCTGAGTTTGCATTTCACTGTTTTTATTCATTTTGAGGAATACTCAATCTGCTTTTGTGAGTGAGATAAATTAATGCATGTTCACATGTAGTCTAGAATACAGTAACAACATGTTTACTCCCAAATTCCCGACAAGAGACTTGTCAATCAGTAAATGGGCAAACAACTGCTGTTACGTATTAGAAAAAGAAACTCAAGATATTTTCTTAGAAATCCTTTTGTCTGCCATGACTACATTTAACATGAGGTTAGAAGAGGCCCAAACAACACAGCTTGCAGTAAATATAGTAAATTGTGTCACAGGTGTACGGTCCAGGAGAAAA
This sequence comes from Labeo rohita, assembly GCF_022985175.1. Taxonomy (NCBI): domain Eukaryota; kingdom Metazoa; phylum Chordata; class Actinopteri; order Cypriniformes; family Cyprinidae; genus Labeo; species Labeo rohita. The sequence continues at coordinate 418,786 of NC_066890.1, forward strand.
ACATAATAAAGTTCTTTATATCAGACTGCTTATGTTCTTTCTTTTTATTTAGTACTTTTTTTTGTACTAGTTATGTTCAACAGTAATTATCAGCACACGAAAAAGAAGCAAATAGGCTTCAGGGTTGGGCCAAAGTCAAACAAAATAAACAAAACAAAATTGAGTCTACTTTTTTTCCAACATTGCTACCCTAAAAAGAAGAAGTTTGTCTAAACAAACATACAGGGACTGAACTGGCTCAGGAGCAGGTTTATTTCATGTAAACAAGATTTAGGCTGCACTCCAGGTGGGTTATGATTGGTTGAAATGGCGAGGTCACATCTGATTGGTTAAAGAGCACGACTGACGCGGACTGACTCACGTGGGAAAAGAAAAGCATCTTGCAAGAAAGTGTAGAAAATAATTACGACGATTCACACACGAATGATGACCACAGCCACACACACACATACACACATACATACACACATACATACATATATATATATATATATATATGGATGTATTTACACATACATACAGTATATGTATAGGCGTGTGTGTGTGGCTGTGGTCATCATTCGCGTGTTAATCGCCGTGTGTGTCTAATAGTATGTCATATTCTATCCCCCGATTGCGTCTATAAGTAGAGGTAATTTTCTCAAATCTGTCGCCGCCAAGTCTTTTATTTGGTCTGTTAATATTGAAACCAAGGGCTAGCTCTTCTGCTGGGGTATAGGGAGAGGGTGCCGGACCACCACCTATTTTTTTTTTTTTCTGTTCCGCCTTTTTCTTGGTTGCTGTTTTAAACCATGAAACACATTGATTTGCCAGTGTCTTAAAAGAAAATGAAGATAACTACGCTAAAGATTACTATTTTGTACGTTGTTGTACTTCACTTTTATTTGTTCCCATGTTCGCATGGGCTCACTGCTGGCTCTGACATTAAAGATGACAAAAAGAGCAATTAATACAAATAAGATTTGAGATATAATATAGTTAATCTATCTATAATATATATAGATAGATAGATAGATAGATAGATGGATAGATGGATAGATATAAGGCTCTTTTGTGCTCCTGGCGGGTTATGATTGGTTATGATATGTCAAAACATATCCTACACATTGGTTATACATGTTTAAAATCAAAAAAGAGGGCACAGAAACCTCAAGAATCAGTGAAATAATGCAGTTTGAAATTAATGTTATTAGATTAAAACTATGAACAAAAAATAAATATGTAATATAGTGAAAAAAAATAATGAATATGTGATATAGTGCTTATATTTATCAATCTCTAGTTATTTTTCTAATTAACTACTGTGTTTATGTTTACTGAATGTCTGTTCTGAGATTAATTTAATCTGACATTATTGTTCTCAAGCTGTTTTAAACACTAGATACAGATTTCTGTAAATTGTTCTGTATTTTTCAACATGCCTCGTGTTCAGTCGTATTTATTTTGTGCTGCAACTAGTAAAAAAAGAAGAGATGATCCGCTACAAAAAAAAAAAGAGCACCCAAACGGCCTGTAATTTTAATTAATTTATTGTATTGTATTTATTGTTTAATTATTTGTACTTACATTAAACTTCCCCACACTCTTGGCTTCATCTGCACTCCGTAGCACTGTATCATTTTCTTTATTCTATTTCATTCATGAGGGCTGAATAGATGATAGATTAGATAGATATGGTATAAACAGGCTAAAACCATATGCCAAAAAAAATAGGTTAAAACCATGGAACAATTTTGTAAATTATCACTGTACGACAGTACTTTTTCTTTGTAAACAGATTTTTGGGGTGGATGGGGGGGTGTGGTTGCATTTGAGTTACGCCATAATATAAAACTTTATCTGAATGTGCATATCAATTTCAGACACTTAGTTTACTTCATGTTCTTTCTCTGTCCATGCAATAAAAACATCACTGAATGAGCACAGTGAAAATGGCTGTTAATTTCAAATGGCTGCTGATTAACAGCAAATTTGTGGGTGAACTATCCTTTTGAGCCCACCTATATTAGCCAAAAAAAACAAACAAACAAAAAAAAAAACAAGCAGCAACTGTTGTATGTTCAGCTGCCTCTTTGCCACAAGTTAGAAAATCAGGTGGAGTCATTGGTAACTTAACATTAACAGTGAACTAACGTGAATCTTTTTTTTTTTTTAGTTTGTGGTCTCCTTTTCTTGTGATTGACGTCATAACACTGATGAGAGCAACCTTTAAGCTAACGTCAGTTCTTTATCACAAATTAGTTACTTTTACATCTGAAAAATAGAGAGATTATGTTACTGCTCATAAAGCATTTACTAATAGGCTTTAAAGATATATCCTGTTTAAATAGAAAGGATCTCAAGCTGTCTAGCTGAGGACATTATTGTTGCTATACCGTTAAAAGTTATTAATGAAAAATAATTTCATGGTAGCACTACAACAAACCATAATGAAATTGGATTGATGTTATGCATAATTTAAAAATTGTAACTAAAAGTTAAAATAGTGCACCTTTAACACCGTATATTAAAATGTATGTCAGCTTAAAATTGATCTTCAGCATATTGTAACGTGGACGCTGAGGCAGAGACCACATGCGGTCGTTTATTAGGGATTGTAGAAGCAGGCAAATACAGGGAGGCAGGCAAAAGGTCAGTAACCAGAGAGGCAGTCTGATCAGTAAAAAACACAATAGGGCAATCCAGGAAACAACAGTGAAAAGACAGGCTGTGGGTCCAAACCGTGATATCAGTCCAACCGGGGAAACAATACAACAGGGGTGATACAGAGAACGATAGCAAGAAGACAAGCTTTAGGTTCAAACCATGAAAGCAGTCCAATCTGACAAACAATCCAAAGGGATAATCCATAATCTCGTGAATCCAAAAGCAAGGCAAAACAGCAACAGGTAAGCAGACAGAGTAATATAGCAGAACGCTTGGTAAGGCAGGTTAACTGGCAATACTTTGCAAAGAGCAAGCACATGGTCACTGTTTAAATAGTCCCAAACAGTAAGTGAAAGTAGAAGCAGCAGAGGGAGCGTAGGCAGTCAGTACTCGGGTGAGGGCTCCCTCTGCTGGCTTGGCATTACACATATCTTAAATAACACTTAACATACTTCAAGTAGTTCCAAAATAAGACATTTAATATGCACTTATAGTACAAATACATATCAAATCTAGGCTTTCTCTGCTTCATTCTTTAATGTTTATCATGTTTTTTGACTTCCTTTATCTTTATGTTCATTCTCTCTATGTCTTGTTTAAGTTGCTCATAAAATTCATCCCATGTTTCCTGTTCTTTCTTCTTCCTCTCATCGTGATTCTGTCTTTGTTCCTCCATCATCATCTTCATTTTCTCCATCTCTTGTTTAAGTCTCTGATTATATTCACCCCACATTGCCTGTTCTTTCTTTCTCCATGAATCCTTCTCTTCTTCTCTTTGTCTTGCTTCTTGTTGTTGTTTCTCCCATTCCTCTTGTTCTCGCTTCATCTCCTCTCGTATCTTTCTGTCTTGTTCCTCTCTTTCTTTAATGTCTGTTTTATATTGTTGTTCTCTCTCTCTAAATTCTTCTTCTCTTCTCTTTCTCTCTTGATTATGATTTTGTCTTTCTTCCTCCATCATCATCTTCATTCTCTCTATCTGTTCCTCATATTTGGATTGAAGATCTGCTCTCTCTCTCTGACTTCTGTCTTCCTCCTGTTTAAGTCTCTGATTATATTCATCCCACATCGCCTGTTCTCTTTTTCTCCAGTTCTCCTCCTCTTCTTCTCTTCTTTGTCTTTCCTGTTGTTTCTGTTTCTCCCATTCCTCTCTTTCTCTCTTCATCTCCTCTTGCATCTTTCTCTCTTGTTCCTCTTTGTCTTTAATATCTCTTTTATATCGTTCTTCTTTCTCTATATATTCCTCTTCTCTTCTCTTTCTCTCTTTGTCATGTTTCTGTCTTTCTTCCTTCATTATCATCTTCATCCTCTTCACTTTCTCCATCAGTATCTTCTTCTGTTGTACTTGTATTTGTCTTTCCATTTCTCTGAACATCTTACATGAGTAGTAACTCCCTCCGTTTGCTTTCACCATGTTGTCTATCTTCTGCAGTAGATCAGTCACCTGTGTTTGGTCTCCAGTCTCTTTATTATTGAACACATGGAATCTGTTTCCACACGATTCAATCAACTTATTTAAATTAGATCCAGATTTCCCCAAATACTGTTCAATGGTTTTGTCATTGAGATCATCTCCTCTGGTGAAGAGCACCATGGTGAACATTAAAGAGCTTTCACCAAATGTCTCTTGTATGATCTTCACTGCTGTTTGTTCTTCTTGAGTAAATTTTTGTCCTAAACTGAGCACAATGATGAACACATGTGGTCCAGGCAGAATCATGGGGATGCAGTTGCTGATTTCTCTCTGGATCTCCTCATTAGTCAGATCAGTATCAAACAGTCCTGGAGTGTCGATCACAGTAATGTGTCTGCTGTTGATTTCAGCTGTCACTTTCTGACACACTTTAGTAACAGATGTTTGACAAATGTCTGATAAAAATGCTTTTCTTCCTAAGATGGTGTTTCCAGTTGAACTCTTCCCAACTCCAGTTTTTCCCAGCAGCACAATCCTCAGTTCATCTTCTGTTTCTCCTGAATCTAAAGACAGATAATAAAATTCATTGAATTTCGATTAAAGACTGCCAGTTATCCAGGTCATCAGAGAATATTGTTTATAATTTATACTCAGGGTTTCCACAGGTAACATCAAATCTAATTTAATGCCTTTTTAAATGGCATGTAATAGTGCATTGCTATCTCATGACTTGTATGTATTTTACGAGGTGGCTAATTTGTACGACCTCACTTGTACAATTTTGTACGATTTGTCTAGACCCCAGTGACAGGTAGGTTTAGGGGCGGGGTTAGGTGAAGGGCATTCGTACGAATTCATACAAATTGTGAACTCGTAAAATACGTATGACTTAGACAAAAATGTATGAATTTGTGAGGTCGTACAAAATCATACGAATTAGCCACCACGTAATACATATGAATTGCATTGAGATCAGGCTGAAGAGTAACACTAATAGTAATATTGGGAAACATTATTTCCTGTAAAATAGCTGTTTTCTATGTTAATATCTGTTAAATAAAATGTAATTGATTGCTTTGATCAAAGCTAAAATTTTCAGCATCATTTCGCCAGTCTTCAGTGTCACATGATCCTTCAGAAATCATTCGGTAACGCTTTAGATTACAACCCGCAAAGAACTACGTAATTAAACTGAATTTACGGTGTATGTTTCTGTAATTATAGTGTACCTATAAAGAACGTACATGTAGGTATACGGGAACAATATGTTATATTTGGGTAATAAGGGGATAACAAACCAGATATTCAACCTGCAAAGAACTACATAAGTATACTAAATTTGCGGTGTACGTTTTTGTAATTATAGTGTACCTATTAAAGGACGTACATGTAGGTACGGGAACAATATGTTACGTTTTGGTAATAGAGAGTAACAACCAGATATACAACCTGCAAAGAACTGCGTAAATAAACTAAAGTTACGGTGAATGTTTCGTATTTATATTGTACCTACGTGTAACTATAAGGGAACAATAGGTTACGTTTATCACAGATATACACATAATTTATAATGGATTAATTTAAAAAAAAACTTAACAGGTACCTATTCTATTAAATCGTACGTTTGGTGTATCTATACGTAAGCTTTTTAAAATTACTGGGAAATTATACTCTTGTTCCATGTAGTTACAGGGTAATTGTGCCATCTGCGGGCTGTAAATTAAAGTGGCGATTGTTCCCCTCTTGTTCAACGAAGTTACAGGGTTCAATACATATAACAACGCGACGTAAAATGTGGTTCTACAAAATGTACATTTATTTACATTTTTACAGACACTAAATGTACAATACTGACATATTTACATCATCTAAACATTTAACGTTTACATTTAATGTTACGTTTATAATGAAATTATAACATTTCATTCTGTTCTGTGTGATTTCTGTTGCCAGCTCGTTTCCAAGAATAGGTCTACATAATGTTATCATGACTACACGTTAAACCCTTAAAATAAATAATATTTCTGCAATCGTTTAATCATTCATGTAATATTAACTTCGTTTGTCGTGGTGGAACACAAAGGCGTTTTCTCTAACATGCTGTGACTAACAATAGAACCATCAAATACACCGAACACGCATCATAATTACAAATTAAACAGTTTTATTTGTGTGCTGTAACCCAGATCTTCAGAATCCATACGATTTGCGAGGACCAGAACCAAATTCAAGGCTTTGTCCGGCGATCTTCATCTCCATCTCCAGCAGCGAGTGCAGCAGCAACAGCCATAAACCCGTGCTAAAGTGCATTTTGCGACAGGAAAATCGGACGTTCATTGGCTCTCGCCTGCATTCGTCACAGATTACGACATGCCGTGTTTCTGGTGAGATGTGTTGGAATGACGCGCGGGCGCCTTCGAGGAGTGGATCAAGCAAAGAGTATAGAAGTACCAAGAGGCGAAACTCAATAGAACGCTCCATAGCAACAGTTCCGCCCATGACAGAACTGTGCTGCCGCCATTTTGGACTGACACCTACACAAAACGCCGTAGAATAATACGAGCCAGTCGCGCTTGACCAACTTACAATGACTTATGTAAAGTTTGTATATATATGTATTTATATCTAAATTAAATATTATAGACAGGTCCCCTTCACCAATTGACTAGACTGTTTCATACTGCTTACTGTTTACCAAGTAAACCGATACAATTACTGCAAACCCCATATCTATGTTCTATTGTATTTTTTTCCTTGTTAAGTTAAAAACTTAATGTAGTGAAATAACCAGATTCGATGTTTGGTAGTGATAGAGTCAGACACACTCAAATTTATTTATTCACAATGTAATTTTTTTTTATTAAAAAATACATTTATAAAAAAATGGTACACATTCATAAAAAACTGTTCAAATTTATCACAAAATATGAACACCTAGCAACCATTGTCTCAAGGACTCCAACTATTGTGAGGTCTCTGTAATTTGTCATGTATTAAGTGAACACTGAACTGAAAATAGTAATAGATCAAAATCAAATAAGCAACAGAGATCAAAACCACCACCGGCAATTGTGTTAGAAGAGATTAAGAGAGAGAATATTTTTTTTTTTTTTTTTTTTTTTTTTTTTTTTTTTTTTTTTTTTTTTTTTGTTGCAAAAGTGACCTAAGTATTGAGAAATGTGTCCTAGCGTCTGTAAAAAACTGTATTAACTGTATATAAAATTCAACCCGCCAAAGTGGTCAGTGGGAGTGACTGTGTTACCCGCTACAGCTGAAATCAACCTGCATTTGGCGAGTTGGCGGATGTTAATGTCAAGCAGTCCTGCTAACAATTTAATATGCACTGTAAAATCAATTCATAGTTAAAATATTTCCCCTTGTTATTATTATTACGTTTGTGGATCACTTGGAAACCGATGAAACGCAAAATCATGCCTGGTGGATTGATAATTGCTGTAGTTTATTGCAGCACACTGCTTACGTTTCAGCCACTTGCTCGCTCGCATCTTCTACACACTTTTTGCAGGTGTCAGTCCAAAATGGCGGCAACGCCTCCGCAGCGCCATCTATAGACTGTTGCCCATATCAGTACAGAGTTTCGCCTCTTGGTACTTCTATACTCTTTGGATCAAGACAATAATCTGGATAATATTTTCAGCGATTAACAATTTAAATTCTGCTCTGATCTACTGCACCTGAAACCTACTGTATTCCGCCAAAAAAAGACTGCGGCTGCAAACGCATCGTTATTTGGATTCCTTTTTTGTATGGCTGTTGCCATTTTTGCAATAAATAAATGATTGTGATTGCACTTTCCTGTTTTTTATATTTTTATTACTGTTCAGTCATAGTTAACGTTAGGTTTAGAGGTAGAAGTGGGATTAGCGACTATATAAAAATATTTTTTTTATAAAAAAAAACACCGAAACAGCCCTTTGTAGACACGCCCCAAAAATGACATTTTCCCAATGTCCCACTTATGCCTTTTGGAAATCAACCAACCAGATTTGGCTTTTGGCAACTAGCAACAGTCTGCAGACTGTAAATCAGGGTAAAAAAAAATCTGGACAAATGTAGTGTATTCAAGCCTTTGGATCTAGCATTGTCTACAGATTATAGATTTTAGCCAGTCATTAATTGCAAAAGATTCAACAATTATACTCACATAAAAGGTTTAGGATTATATTGTTGAGTTATTTTTAGGTAGCTTAAGTATAAATGAGTATTTATTCATGTGTGGTTCACCTATTATAGATGTGCTGTACTAAATAATCTGCAAGCTTATTACTCTATTCTCAAAAAGATGCTTTATTCAGAAACATAAATGAATGCACTCACCCGGTGTCTTGATCTTCTGCTGTAACTCTTTGATTTCATCATCTTTCACACTCAGTTTCTCTTCTAGTTCATGTCTGACTCTCTTCTCTGAAGCTCTCATATACATCTGAAGAGAATAGGGTTCGATCTTCATGCGCTCTATACAATCAAACAGGTCTGAGACCTTTTCTGAGTTTCTCTGGTCCTTTAACCCCATCACAGTGTGCAAACTCCCATAGAGACTCACAACACGCTGAGATTCTGTGGATTTCACAAAATCCGACACACGTTTGTCAGCAGTACGTTCAGTAATGAAAAGCACCATGAAGTGCTCTAGTGAGTTAAAAATTTCTTTAATCTTCTCCATTTCTGCTTTGTCTTCATTAGTAAGTAGAGTAACAGGAGTAACAAGGATGAATTGATGAACTCCAGGATCACAGAGATACAGACAGCGGTAAGTCTGACGCATCACTTCCTCCTCTGAGAGTCGAGTGAGAGCTGGAAGCTCTAGTACACTGATCTGTCGTCCATGAATCATTCCTTCTCTCTTCACACACACTTTACTCATCTCTTTCTGAGGTTTACTTGTTTTGCCTCTAAACATTTTAGACACTGAGTTGTTAAGTGTTGAATCATTTCCACACAGTACTATGTTCAGCTTTGCTTTTCCAGTAGTCGACACTGAAAACATTAATAAGAAAAAGAAAATTTAGATGAGCTTTACTAGCAGATGTAGTTCTTCTTTACATTGACTTTTATACATTTTGTTCACTAAAAGTTAAAGAATGGCAGCTGCATCGAGCCCCGTGAGCAGCAGGGACTCACTAACACTGGTTTAGTACAGTAACCAGTAGGTTATCTGTGGGCCTCTATCATTCTTCTGGTAAGCTCTTTGAAATTTATAGGGCCCCCAAAATGCTAATCCTGAGTTAACAATCTGATCTCACAGGAAATCACCAACAGAAGGAATTTTCTTCACTTTGAAGCATTTTGTCAAGCTTTGGAAATCTTCAGGTGTTTGTTTTAATGACACAAAACACAGAAACAGCTTCAACTGCTATATGCAGAGACCATTTTCTGTTCTATTCTCATAGCGATTATATTAAAAGTGTCTGACGTCACTGGTGTCACATATAAATAAGCACAAAGAAGATCTCAGCTATGACAGGCTGGAATATTTTTCAATAAATGACAACTTATCCGAATCTGTTCCTCAAACACAGTCGACGTTTGGGTTCAGAAGACTTGCATGCCTGAAGTAGTTTGAATACTGTTGACTGCATTATAGCTCTATATGATTATAATTTGAATATGTTGCTTCAGAATTATATTCATTGAGAAATGTGGTTTACAGATAAATCTGAATTAAATTAAATTTTCTTTGGATTTACAGTGGCAATATAAAAGCAAACTACTTAATTAAAAAATATACTATATTTGGGTCAATATTCTGTGCCAAATCATCTTTGCTGATCACTTTGCTGTGGCAAATCCCCTGATAAAGGGAGCAAGCCAGGGGGGAGAGAGAGAGATTATATTTGGGTCAATGACATGACACTTAAATTTTATGTCTGACTGAATTTTGGTTTAAATATATTATACAGATGCCATATATATGAGGTACCTCTCTTATGTATGGACCCAATTTAACGTTTCAAAAAGGATTAGTTATTTGTAATTTTTCTGTTATTCAATTTGTCAAAATATCATGTGGTGCGATCGTCCAGCTATAACTCTTGCTTTGGAAATGTATTTAAAATTACCCTAAATTTATTCTGATTCATTTTCTGCACTATTTGGCATGATTTCCAAAGTGTTTTGTAATCTTGCAAAATCGCTAAGCATTTGTATTTATATTTTCATCATAATATATAAACAAACTTTGTCCAATGATTTCCATTTTATGAAATATCATGTGATGTGACCATCAAGAAACTACCATTTTGGGATTTTTATGTTGAAATCCATTTAAAGATAGGACTTTGCCTAGCAATAGCAATTCACCAATGACCCATGGAAGCATCAGGCTGGTTTGTAACTCTCAAATTTGGAAAAAAAAAAAAAAATTAATGGCTGGTATGTAGTTACCACATTTGGATATCATGTGGTATGACCTCAAAAACTATGAATATTAAGTTATTTCTACAAGTATTTCCTTTTATTAGAAATTTCATAATGACCATTTGTGGGAAGCTAGATTGTTTTGTTTAGGTGGCCAATTCTGTGACTGAATTTTGACTGAATTTGAAATATCATGTATCATTATTATTGATATTATTGTTGCTACGTCCGAAAAACCATGGCGCTTTTATGACACACATCATGTTCTCAAGCAGTGAAAAATACATCACAGAGCAAAGAGGACACTGACAACATGCAAACCCAACATACAACACAGAGCTGGTTACTTTTGGTATGAAACAAAGCCTACCTGATCCAATTTTTTTTTTCTTCAGTAATTCAACTCAATGCAATTCAATTCAAATTCACTGTGCATATATATATATATATATATATATATATATATATATATATATATATATATATATATAACAGTACTCACACATATTATGTGCACACAAACTTTTAATCGTTTGATAGCCCTAATTTACATGCAATAAAACAGTTTTAAAAAAAAAAATAGAAAAGAAAAAAAAAGCCGCACATATGCGAGTAATTCACATGTTTTTTTTTTTTTTTTTTGTTTTTTTTTTTTTTTTTTTTTGTACAATATAAACTTAAAGTTAAGTCTTGACACACTCGGACTAATCATTATTTTCCTTTATAGGTGAACCATACTTTAACTCTTACAACACAACATTCTAACACATAAATGTTTAATACATCGTAATATCACTGCCAGTGATTTAATTTACTTACTGTTAGGACGATCATAAATTGAACGACGTCTCCCTGCTGCTGCTAGAAAAGAAGAAAAATCACACACATACACAAAGAAAACAGATGGTTTATCCATTAAAAATTATGTATAAAAAGCATATGCGGACTGAAAAAGCTGTCACTTCACATTGTTTGCGATTATTAATTTAACTGACTGAATACAGATTCACAGATCAACACTAATTTTCAAATAATTTTACTTATGCTCAGAACATCTACAGTGTGTCAAAATTACACTTCAACCAAGTTTAGTTTCTTCCTGGTGTCCAATGCACGATCAAACATGAATGTAAGAGCGCAATGAATAACATTTAATAAACTCAATTAAGTAAACAACTGTCTTCTGTTGGCTAATATTTAATAAATAAATCATAAATCAAGGAAAAGTTTCTGCATTTATTTCTATCCATTTGATTCTTACCTGACGCCATTTCAACGGCAACACAAATCGAAAGAAAAGCGCTGATAGACGAGAGCTGACCTCCGTCCCGTGACTGGAAAAAAAAAGTGGTTTTCTATTTATTGAAATGAAACTTACTGCGTCCATTTATAGAACTTAGAAAAAATACGGAAGATGCGTTTTTTTGTTTAAATGTTCTGATGAACAGAATAAGCAGATACATGATTTTCTAATAATTATATATAGGCTACATGCAGTAGCAGCTCCTGGTCATTAATTTAAGTTGAGTTTTTGGGTCGTAGCTTATGATTAACCTTCACATTCATAATTGCTGAACCAACGCAAACAGGCTTCTGGCAGAGGTTTTGTCTTTGCGTAATTCAGCCAGAGGGTGGCGCTATAATGTTGCATAAGAGGATCGAATTACACGCACATCATATTTTACAATATGTACTGACAACCACCGACACACACTTAAGTGATAGTTGTGTCTTAAGTGCTCACCCTCAAGTTCCAAACCTGCATGCGTTTCTTTCTTCTGCTGAACACAAAATAATATTTTACTTTTATAGTTTGAAAAATAAAGGTTGCTTTAAGGCTGCTTTGTGGTCGCTCAAAATTCTGTGTATAGATGCAATGCAGCATAAAAGACAGATGAAATGATTACAGTTCTGATCTGTTTCAGAATTTGTGCTGCATTTGTAATTGCTGTGTAAATGCATTTACGTACTGAGCAGCATGACAGTGTGTAAAGACACATAAATGCCACTTTCAGAAGTGTTTTTATGCAATCTTTGCAGTGATAATTTTGGCATTAGATTTTATAATCAGGTATGAGACCACACATCACAACAGCACAGTTATTGTATTAGTGTGATTTTGCTTTAACACAACATAAATTTCATTCACAAATCATTGATTCACTGACATTAACACTCCACAACTTTCTATAATGATGCAAACACCATTACTATTGTAACACTTGGCCTAATTGAAATATAACAGACATCAAACAGTAACAAACAGGATTTTTCCATTCTTGTTTGGATATTAATAAATATGTTAATAAATATGACAATAAATGTTTGGCTATTATTTGATGTATGTTTGCATATTTGCCATTTTAAATGTCTGTTTAAAGGTTTGAACCAGGGGCGGATCCACCGGGGTGGTACGGGGTGGCAACTGTCACCCTAAGAAAAAGCTGTGCCACCCCACCTGCCACCCCAGAATTATCACAGAATAAAATATAAATGTAAGCAGTGTTTCCTGTGCTACTTTTCAGCCGCAGCGATGACAGCGTAAAGGAAAATAATGGCCTAAAACACGTCTTTCAATAAAATGTGTTTTATTATACGATAGTTGCACGCTCACGCAGTGCGCCCAGTGTATTCGACTTCATTAACAAATGACTCTTATGAACCGGTTCTTTTTTGAGTCAAAAACACAAAGCGCGGCCCAGTTCACTAATTAATTGTTTTACATTAGTTCGTGTATCAGATAATTACTGCTTCTCGGCTAACTCAGAAGTTCTCTGAGACATCTGATCCCGTCCGGATGTGTCTGAGATTCATCGCGTAATTGTTTGTGATCCGATTCTCTGACTGACCGCTCCGCTTTCATCATGGATACTGTAGACCTTTTTGCCGGATCCGACGAAACAATAATAACATGAAATCAATAAGAAGATGACGATCACGGAAACTAATAGCACAGTTGGGTAAGCATCTGGTCGTATTGCAGTTTTCTCGATTGTTAACACAATGTAACTGATGTTAGTTGGCTTCCCAAACCATTCATTCAGCGCTAAAAACAAAGACACATTTCTCTAAAAATTTAACAATAAGTAAGTTAAACATTAAGTAGCCAAACTGATGACACACCAATCAATATCTCTGCATCCAACAACGGAGAGAGGAGAGAAATGAACGAATCATTTACATGGGTATTATACTTATACACATACAGTATAATTATAGTACAGTACCAGTATATTGATGATGGAAATTTAACTATTCTATATGTACAGTAAACTGTAGTAGGTTGTACACCTTCAGAAGTGTGACTGTCAAATGTTATTTGTAACCATTTTTTTATGCGAAATGACTAGCTAGAGATAAAGTCTTGTGTCAGGAGACCAACTAGTACTGCATACTCTAAAGAAACTTAGCCAAATGTGCAGAGGATGCTGAATTCAATTTTACATTTATTTTTTTTTACTGTACTGTATTGTGGCGCATAACAAGTTCATATACAGTTCTTTGTTATTTGAAGTTTTCTAGTGCTTTTTTATCTGCTGCAAGATTACTTTACATTAGTAACATGATTTTTTTCCCCAAAAGTTAATTGCTGAAATAGCAATCTGTAATTTATGTTGGATACTGTAATAGACATTGAGTTGCAAATTAATTTCTAATGAGAGTTTTTTGTTAGTGTTATTGATCTCATGAGTGTTCACTGGGCAGGAGAGTCATCATTGTATTTGAATTGTGTGTAATCATTTAAGAATACATGTAATAACTAGATTGAAATGTTTGAAAGACAAATTTATGCTGGCTTGTCTTAAGACTTGTTTAAAAACATAAATAGTTTGGTCAGTTACAGGTGTTTGCTAAAGTGTTGCTAGTTGGTTGCTAGGATATTCTGGGTGGTTGCTAGGCTCTTGCTATGCAGTTGCTGGGGTGTTGCTAGATTTTATGGTTGATGGTGTGTTATGAGTGATTACAGACATTCACACCTCTATTAATAACAGAAAATCAAACATTGTTTCCAAAACTGATCCAGTTTTAGTTCTTTGATATTATAATATTTCTTTCTAATGTTAGGAAATTAACATTAAATCATCAACATTAACATCTTAAACTTACACTAAAACGTGATTTATACCATCTGTAATAGCAATCCGTCCGATTTCTAACCTCCGTTGCTTCTTTTACTTGTGTGAGCGTGTATTGAACTCGAAAAACATTCCAAAGTCCAGTATTTTCCGTTCAACACGTTTAATAACAAAAAATAACTGGAAATGTTTAACGGTCAAAAAACCGTGTCGCTCCAATCTTGTGTGAAAACAGATTATAACAGCTCTTGCCGGAAATGACATCATCATCTTCAAAGGAACATATTAAATTATTAAAATACAATTATTTAACAATTACTTAACCCAAACAATATTTTCCATACAATCTTATATATAAACAAATAACTTTAATGGCTCTTACACATCCGGCCCCTAATTGGTTGGGCAGGTGACAAACCAATTATCACAGACATATTCAAATACTAAGAGCCAATAAATTTTAACATCTTTAGATGAGAATAAGCAACTTAGTTCTTTCACATATTCATTATCTTTCTTCTTGATGATCCTTTGTTATTCTGCATACTTAAATTGCCTCTTGAATTAGACACAATTTGTTTACAGGTCTCTCTAGTATATTAGTTTTGGTTTGCAGCTTCACTCTGCGTACTGCTCCACTGGAATCTGGCAAGGTTTCTAGTACCCTTCCCATTATCCATGAATTGCGTGGGGAAGAACTGTCCACCACCAACACGACATCGCCAGGCTCAAAGTTCTTTTTAGATCTTACCCATTTACTGCGCTCTTGTAGAATGGGTAGGTACTCGTGAGTCCATCTACTCCAAAACAAATCAGCAAGATACTGGACCTGTTTCCAGCGTCTTCTCGCATATTGGTCCTCCTTTTTGAACAGACCCGGTGGTAAGTTGGTTTGCGTTTTCAACAACAGTAAATGGTTAGGCGTCAGAGGCTCAAGGTCATTCGGATTGTCTGATGCGGTAGTTATTGGTCTGCTGTTAATGATGCTTTCCACCTCGCACATGATGGTGTGAAGACTATCATCATTGATAGACTGTTCTTTTAAGAGAGCATTGAGTATCCTCCTTACTGTACGGATTTGACGCTCCCAAATTCCTCCCTGATGGGAAGCGGCTGGACTGTTGAAGATCCATTTTATCCCTTTCTGCAGCATGGCATTTTCAATTTTGCTATGGTTCAGGTTGCTCAGTGCTTCTCGCAATTCTCTTTCGGCGCCGACGAAGTTTGTGCCGTTGTCTGAGCGCATGACCGACACCTGTCCTCTTCTACTGACGAAGCGCCTCAAAGCATTTATGCATGAGTCAGTGTCCAAGCTATCAGCTATTTCAATGTGTACTGCTCTAACTGTTAGGCAAGTGAAGAGTACACCATACCTTTTCACAGTACTCCGGCCCCGTTTAACATCGAAGGGCCCGAAGTAATCGACACCCACATTTGAAAAAGGGGGTTTATCAGGTAGCAAGCGGTCTTCTGGCAGGCTTGCCATTTTTTGCTCTCCAACTCTTCCATCAAGTCTACGACAAATTGAGCATTTATGTATAAGTTTTCGTATAGCTGAGTTAGCTTGTGGGATCCAGAACCTTTGTCTGAGCATAGATAGCAGATAGTTTCGACCACAGTGGCCATATCTTTGATGAATGTCACTCAGAATGAGAGTGGAAATTCTGGAATGCTTAGAAAGAATCACGGGATGTTTGGATTCTTCTGGCATGGCCGCTTTGTTAAGCCTACCACCCACTCTTAGTATTCCATCCTGAAGCACAGGGTCAAGCTTGTACAGTTGACTTCTTCTCTTAACAGAAACCTTCTTTCTCAAGGCTTCAATTTCTTCTAAGAAGTGTTGTTTCTGACTGTACTGAATGAGTTGAACTTCTGCTTGATTTAAGTCTTCCAGGCTCAATGACTTTCCGCTCATTGTTGATCTGTACTTTCTCATTTGATCCAGTAGAAGGGCTGCTTGTTTTTCTGGGTCTTTTTCCAATTGTGCAATGGATGATTTGAACTGTTTTCTTGCTTTGCATAATTGTAACAGTGTTTCTTTGAATCTTAGCATCCATGCTATTGCTTTTTCAACTGAAACCAGCTTGAGTAGTAATCAGTTAACTTGGTCATAGCATCGTTGCTTTCACTGATGTTGAGAACATTGACTTTGATTTCCTTTTTGATTTCAGGGTCTTGTTCTGGAACTTGTCTCATTTGATCTGGTCTTTGTGGCCATTCTTCTTCTGGTTTCAACAAGAAGTTCGGCCCTTTAATCCATGTCTCTGCATGCACAAAGTCTTTTGCTTTAAGACCTCTAGTAGCTTGATCTGCAGGATTCTGTGATGACTTTACAAACCTCCATTGTAATGGAGTAGTAGCATCCCGTATTAGTGAGATCCTGTTTGCTACAAAGGTTTTGAAGCGAGCACTTTCGTTTCCAATGTAGTTGAGCACTGTAGTGCTGTCTGTCCAGAAAACCGACTGCTGTAGTGAGATTTGAAGTTCTTGCCTTAGTATTTTGTCCATTTTGACGGCCACTGTTGCTGCTGTCAACTCAAGTCTGGGAATTGTGATTTGTTTGAGTGGGCTAACTCTCGACTTTCCCATCAACAAAGAACAGTGTTTCTGATTTTGTTCATTTGTAAGTACCAGATAAGTTGCTGTGCCGTAAGCGTTTTCGCTGGCATCAGAGAAATGATGCAGCTGTGCTTCTGTTGTGTTTCCGAACTTCTCTGGTTTTACACACCTTTGGATTCTGAAGTCTGAGAGGTGATTTAAATCTTCTAGCCATCTGATCCACTGCTCAGCACGCTTGCCATCAATCTCCTCATCCCATCCATATCCTTGCTTACACATATCTCTTAAAAGGAGTTTGACTGGTAGGATGAGTGGCACCAGAAAGCCAAGAGGGTCATAAATTGAATTGACGACCGAGAGAATACCTCTTCTGCTCAATGGCTTCTCCTGTACCTGGATGTTGTAAGTAAAGGTGTCATTTTCTGTACACCACTGCATGCCAAGTGCTCTCTCGATGGGCAGAGAATCCTGATCCAAGTCAAGGTCCTTTATTCCACTGGCCCTCTGATCTTCTGGGATAGACAATAATACCTTTCTACTATTGCTTACCCACTTCGTTAAGCAGAAACCTCCTTCAGAACACAGGACCCGGATATCCTTCACTAGGTCAACTGCTTCTTGCTCTGTGCTCACTGATCTCAAACAGTCGTCGACGTAAAAATTGTACAGAACTGTTTCAACAGCCTTTTGAGGTGCTACATCTTTTCTGTCTTCTGCTGTCTTTCTTAGTGCGTATGAGGCGCAGCTAGGTGACGATGTGGCCCCGAACAAATGAACCATCATTCTATACTCCTCTATAGGTGCATTCAAATTGCCATTTGGCCACCAAAGAAAGCGAAGCAGATCTGCATCCTCTTCAGGAACCCTCACTTGATAGAACATCGACTCCACATCTGCCATCATGGCTATCGGTTCTTCTCTAAACCTGGTGAGCACACCAATGAGGGTATTTGTGAGGTTCGGACCTTGTAGCAATTGGCCGTTCAGAGACATGCCTCTAAAGGAAGCAGTACAGTCAAAGACCACTCGAATTTTCTTTTTCTTGGGGTGGTACACCCCATGGTGTGGTATGTACCATACTCTGTTGTCGCTGCGATCAAGCTGTTCTGTGGGAACTTTGACTGCGTATCCCTTCTCTATAATGCTCTTCATGAAGTTACTGTAGTCTTCCAGCAAACTTGTGTTCTTTTGTAGCTTTCTTTTCAGGTTCGTTGCACGCAGTTCTGCAACACATCGATTGCTTGGCATCTTGACTGATTCATTTCTCAATGGCAATTTCACACAGTAATGCCCATTCTCAAACTTCGTATTTTCCTGCACTGTCCGCAAGAACTGTTTGTCCTCCAGTGACATTTCTTCCTTTTCTTCATAATGGTGTTCAGGAAAGTCTGAGTTATACTGCTGAATCAACAGTTGTTCTATTTCCACCATCGAGAGACGATTAACTGTATGGTGCGGCAGTTTAGACCTTTCTGGAGTGTTGTTTTCTTTCTTAATGGTTCCATTCACCACCCAACCAAGTGCAGTTTTCACGGCATATGGTCCATCTTGTTGGCTATTTATGATGTACCACGGCTCCATTGCCTTCGAATTGTTGGCTCCAATAAGAAGATCCACATTTGCATTAATGCTAGGTATGCTTACTTCACTCAAGTATGGCCACTTGCTGATATCTTCTTGTTTAGGAATGTTGTCGTTTTGAACAGGAATGTTGCTGTGTGTAAAGACCTTAGGAAGCTCGAAGTACTTTGTGTCTTCCAGTGCACACACCTCCAGGTCTGTGAGGATAAAACTGTTAACCAGCTTCTGCTCTCCTGGCTTATCTTGACACATAGTGCTTAGTAGAATCTGAGTTGGCTTCCCTTTCAGGTTTAGTTTCTTTCGCAGCTCTTCAGTACAAAAGGTAGCTGTACTTCCTGCATCCAGGAAAGCATACGTTTCCACATATCGGTCACCTTTACTTGACTTAACTTTCACTGGCACTATTGACAACACACAGTTATCTCCTGCACACTCTGAGAAGTTGTTTGATTGGTGGTTAAGGGAGACCTGGGCACATGAGATCTTTTTGTCTAATGATTCTACATCTTTTGTACTTTTGGGGTCCTCCTTAATGTGTAGAATGTCTGGGTGTTTCTGGAAACATTCCTTACATTCCATTCTCTTTTTACACATCTTGCTAAGATGGCCTTGAGTTAAACATCCAAAGCACAAGCCCCTAGACTTCAAGAACTCCACACGTACCTTATGCGGCTGCTCTTTGATCTCACTGCATGACTCGAGAGCATGACTTTTTGAGCAAAACATACATGGTTTCTCAAAGGCATTCACTATCTTGGATGGACTGACCTGTTTTCTTGACACCTCCGGTGGTCTTCTTTCTTCCATGCAAATGTTGGTTGCAAAGCTGCTCTTACTTATTCCTTTTTTAGGGTACTTCTCTTTCTGATTTGCCTTCACTGCTACAACATTGCGATTGTCCAGTATGTCTCCAAAGAGTGGATCCATTGCCATTTTTGCTTGACGATCAATGAAGTCAACTAAATGAGTAAATCTGGCTCTTACTCCTTGTCGCTCTTTGATGTCGTATGCTTCTGATCGCCACTTTTCTTTCATTTTGTATGGTAACTTTGAAATTACAACTCTCATGTTGGTAGGATTGTCCATTTCCTCCATAGACTCTCCATCCTCCAATGTATTACGACAACCAATCAGGAACAGAGCATATGCACTCAAGGCTTTACCATCATCAGACTTGATCTGAGGCCACTTTAAAGCTTTATCGATATACGCCCTTGCTATGATCAGCTCATCTCCATAATGCCTCTGGAGAAGTCGTTTTGCTTCTTTGAAACCTCTGCTTGACGGCATATATTCACAGCTCCTGACGAGCTCTTGGGGTTCTCCTGCAGTGTATTGCTCTAGATAATATAGCTTGTCCTTTTCATTGTCTGTTTTATGTTCAATGGTATGCTCAAAGGACCTGATGAAAGATTTGTAGGTTAACGGATCACCAGTAAACACTTGGATGTCTTTACTAGGAAGATGAACTTGTCTTTGCTGTTTCACAAGCAATTCCGGTCAAGTCATGTTGCTTCTGCAAAACTTGAATAATGCTGTCATTTGCTGGACGATTAGCACCGTTACCGGTGTCTTCTGGATTGCTTAACCGTGGTGCTGCAAGTGACACTGGATTTGAGATAGCCTTTGTTCTACTTTTCACCACAGCTGAATGACAAAGTGAATAATCTTTTCGTTCTGTTTTCAGTTCTGATTGCTTCAGATGGATTCCTTTCCTGTGCTTAGATTGTATGCTGCTTCTGCCATCCTCTGAATGTTCATACTCTTTAAGTACCTTTAATTTAGCATTGCTCTCTGCAAGCGCCGTTTCAATTTCAAGTTCCTCCATTTTTGCCCTGAGCTGCATCTTTTCAATTTCAAGCTGTTGCTTTTTCTTTAAAGCTGCTGCTCTTGCTAGCAAAGCTGCACGTTTTGATTCTTCTCGTGCACATGCAGACAATACTGAGGAGGAAATTGATCCACTGTCGATATCTGAATCACGCTTCTGTTTTGATTCACTTCTGTTCACAGATACTTGTGAGGCACTGTCGTGAGGAGAAACATCATCCTCCATATCAACATCATCATTTTGGTCTTTTCTACCAACAACAGCCATCCAATCTTCAGTTTTCTTTACAAAAAGTCTCAAGGAATCCATTTTGGGCTCAAACCAATTTTTCTGATCTGCAATCTTTTCATCTTCAGGCAGAAGATCTTGAACTTGAACATTTAAATCAGTAAACTCCGTTATCAACTTTGCAAAATCAAGTTGCATCAAATCTTGTACATTCTGCAGATTTCCAACATCAACCATTAGCCCTTCAATGGTTTTGATCTTACTGGTAAGAGCAGATAATTTCGCTCTCCTCAAACTAATGCGTCTGTGAAGTTGCTCTTCTAACGCTTTTCGGTGGGTTTACACACCCTCTTGTGTTCCGAAACCGCAACGTCATCCTCTCCTCCCTCAGCCATCGTAATTCCACCAATGCACAAACTGCTTGCAGACGTTTAAAAGTACACGTAATACCTTTCTGCATCAAACGTATGCACTTCAGCTTCTTCAAACATGCACTGAGTCATCTTATGGCCGATACAAAAGTCCGTTACCTCATTCGCCGAGCAGGACTTCACTGAGAAGCGACGTTCTTCTTGTGACGCAGTTTTTAATCCACCAAAGAACAAAGCGCCGTCCGCTAGTTATACTTCGCGATCATTAAACATTTCGGCGTTCGGTCACAGACGATCCTCTTTCGACGATGTCTTTGTTACAAGCGTGCCATACACGCACTTTCACTTTCACATTCCATCGTCACAGAGCGGGTTTTTTGACTAAATTTGTAATAGCAATCCGTCCGATTTCTAACCTCCGTTGCTTCTTTTACTTGTGTGAGCGTGTATTGAACTCGAAAAACATTCCAAAGTCCAGTATTTTCCGTTCAACACGTTTAATAACAAAAAATAACTGGAAATGTTTAACGGTCAAAAAACCGTGTCGCTCCAATCTTGTGTGAAAACAGATTATAACAGCTCTTGCCGGAAATGACATCATCATCTTCAAAGGAACATATTAAATTATTAAAATACAATTATTTAACAATTACTTAACCCAAACAATATTTTCCATACAATCTTATATATAAACAAATAACTTTAATGGCTCTTTGGAGGAGGGGTTCCCTCATGTCCTGCAGTTTTGGGACAAAATGCAGCCTTCGTTATTGTGGGAGAAATGATACTGAAGCAAGATCGCATTTGGGAGCACGTTTTTGATCATCACCTTAATTTATCACCTAATGTGATAAAAAAAAAAAAAAAAAAATAGTATCACAATTGCAACCAATAACTTATTTTACAAGAATTGTTTGCAACTTTAATCAAAATGGAAATAAAGCATTTTTAATATATTTGTACAGCACATCATTATTTACATAATAATAATAATACTACCAGAATGGTTAAAGCAACATTTTGGCCAAATAACACAACAAACTAGTTATTTTATAACCCAATTTATTGTGTAAAACTGACATTCGAATAAAATAACCAAACAACAGGTTGGTGCTACATCAACCCACCACTGGATCATCTGTTGGGTCATTTTTAACTCAACCATTTTAAGTGAGAGGTTACAACCCAGCAGTTGAGCTATAATAGAATTGCAGGTGTAAAATGGGGAGAGACTCTAGTGTGAGAACCATAGAACAAGAAGGTGCAGAAAACAAAAGAGTGTCAACCATAATCACGGGACCTGTTGGCGGCCTTGATGGGTCAAGCCCCACTGCCCTCAGAGCTTGCTGATCTTGGCCCCCTCTAAAAAAAATTCTTTGGGGTTTTAACAGTCCTCTGCTTCTCCCACAGTGAAAGGAGAGCTTTCACTGTGAAACAATCACAAAGCCACTGAATCCGGGTATGACTGAGTATTCTCTAACGTAGGAAGCATGACAACGGAGTTGGAGGATCCACATGCAGCTATTTAAAAACGTAGCCAGACAGGCAGGGTCAATCACCAGCAAAACAACATTATTCAGGGCGAGACAAAAGAATCATCTAAATAACAGGCAATAGTCAGGGCAGGCAGCAACCTATCATAAAAAAAAAAAAAAACCCAAAAAAAACAGGTAAACAGTCCAAGGTCAAAAACATGAAGACAAGGCAAAATTAGGAAACAAGGAAAAGCACAGGAACAACGGATGGCTAGAAATAAAGATGTAAACATACTAACAAAACTAAAGGGCACTCCAGGGGCCCCATGTTTCTTTATATATACGCGTTCTCTTGTAAGTATATTGTTATGCTGTATTTACACTGTGGGCATCAGGGAGCCACTATTAATACACGGGGCATTTGAAATCGCTTTAGAACATGTGTCCACATTTTACTTTCACTTTCGAGATTCACAATCCTACTCTGTATGCTGCTCTACCTCTGCCATGTTTTTTGGGGGCTTTTTGTTACTTTATTATTGAGAGGACAGTGGAGAGATGACAGAAAAGTATTGGGTAGAGAGAGGGGAGCAGGATCGGCACAGGACCTCGAGACGGAAATCAAACTCGGGTCGGCGTGAGCACAGCTGTGCAATATATGCACACTAACCACAAGGCTATCGGTGCCGACAACTTCTGCCATGTTAATGTACATTCTATGCCTTGTCTCTGTAGTGACACATCAAACAAATTATTGGTCATTTTCTACATAATAAAAGTATTCTGCATCTACTTATAATTATATTTAATAGGGATGCAACAATACAGTTAGTCCACAGTTCAATATGTACCCCTGTCTTTAACCGTGGTTTTCGGTTCGGTTTGGCTCTGGTATCTTGCAAAATCCTGTGGTTTTTTTTTTGTTTTTTTTTAACTCCTATAAACCTCTGCACACTGGAAAAAGCGTGGTTTAACATATGTCTGCTTAATTTTTCTTTTGAGAGAAGTATTATTTGTCGATTTTTACGCAAAACTGAATGGGTAAAAACTGAATACTGGACGCCAGAGGGCACCCTCGTGCAAAAAATCCACATATGCGCGTCAAAGAAGTATCACTAATGACAGTCCGTTCCAGCTTCTCTAATATGGGTAAAGGCATCGCTATTTTGCTGTAACTGAATAAAAACAAGATATAACATTAATCATTTTGAACAAGATATGGTTTATGTGTGTTCTTCAAGCTATAATGAGTATAGAATTTATTGTCTGCCTCATTCTGTGATGAGAATCCCGTCAGATCTGAATAAAAACAAGATATAACATTAATCATTTTGAATGATGAAATGTAAGGACAATAAAACAATAAACGTCTGCAGTAATATATGGTTTATGTGTGTTCTTCAAGGCATCTCGTGTATTTTTTATAAGCCATTGTTAATCGACATACATAGAATATGAGTATAGAATTTATTGTCTGCCTCATTCTGTGATGAGAATCCCGTCAGATCACAAAAGGAAGTTATTTCAAACACTCGACTGATGTGAATTAAAAACAAGTTATAATGTTTTTCTTATAACTTTAACTCTTTTGTTGGACAACAGGTTTAGAAAGGCTTATCACTGCATGTCAATAGAATAGAAGATGCTCTGCGTGCGTTGCTTTTTCAAATACAAGCGGGGAAGCGTTTCCTTATCTCAGCACGTGAAATCGCAGACACACATACAGCAAATTCCAAGAGAAATAAAACAAGTGCTTTTGAGCCAAAGATCATCTTGATCATGTCTAAAGTGTCTTTCTCCTCTGGAGTGATTTTTCCCACACTCAGCACAATGATGATCGCATGTGGTCCAGGTGCTGACAGTGAAATACAGTTCATTATTTCTTCCTGCACTTGTTCTTTTGTCAGTGAGGGGTCAAAGAGTCCTGGAGTATCAGTAACAGCTACTGATTGACCATCAACTTCACCAACTCCTTTCTGACAAACAGTGGTCACCAACTGTGAACTGTCTTCACTGTGAAACCCACTGTTTCCAAGGATACTGTTTCCTGTGGCAGACTTTCCACTTCCTGTCCTCCCAAACAGCAAGATTCTCAAACATCCTGAATCTGATGATGAATCTTCATCATCTGAAACTGACAAATAGAGTTAACAGATTAACAACAATTGATTCAACTTCTATATAATATTATATGATAGTATTATATTAGATTTTTGTTCATATTTATAACCTTAACTGGGGCTCATAATTATGACTTTAACTGTATGCCACTGTTCAGTATGTTTTTTTAACATATAATGGATTTCAAATACACACTAGTACTACCAAAAAACATTTGTAATTCATAAAAATACACACTGATATCTAGTGAAGCAGGAATTTAATGGCCTGCCAACATGAGTGGGTGTTAAAGAACTGTAAAAGAATGGAGTCGTATATTCTTATTTATTATTTATATATTAATATGTTATTTTTTATTTTTTTCCTCTGCTTTTAACACAGTTCAACCTTATGTTTTAATCAGCAGGCTTTTATAACAATTCAAACTGAGTAACAACCTTGTTGGGTGCTCTTGACTTTTTAATTAACAGAACACAGAGAGTAAAGGTTAATGAAATTTTGTCTGCCCTCCACTGGCTTCCCGCAAAGATGTGCTTTCCCCCGTACTATTTATCTTTTATACAAATACATGTCAGAGTAAGTAGGAAAATCATACATTTCATAAAAATCATAAAGATTACACACGTTATTGTTATTGTTAATCTGCTTCAGGAAAAGGAGACTAGACATGGTCCAGTTTCTGACAATTTTGATAAGTCATGTGAGGAATACTATCTTTGCTTAAATTTGCTTAAGACAAAGGACATGGTAATTGATTTTAGGAAAAGTATCATACATAAGAAGTCGCATTCATAAATGCAGTGTGGCTCACAGCAACTGAATTTACCTAAGGGTACAAATAAAAGTAATCATCAAATTTAATTATGCGGCAAACGAAAACAGTTTCATCTGTTGACAAGAAATCCATAACTTTTTATTGGCTTGGTCTGAAAATAATCTGAGCCAATTTTAGTGAAAATCAAAGCAACAGTCTTCGAAAAATTTGAAATTAAGTCGAAATTGGTTGAGCCAAAGAAAACGTAAGGAAATGTTTCATTTAACATTGTTTTTGTTGTTCTTATTTAATTTTAAAAAGCCATAAAAGTCATTGAATGCCAAATAACAGATCTGATTTGATTTATACTGACAAATGGTTAGGTTCAGGGGTAGGAGTTTGGTTACTTGCTCATAAATACCCATGGAGAGATATAGACACCGACAGGATAGAAGGGAGATTTTAATCATTTCTAATCACTTATTTTGTATATGTTCCACCAAGTCATTCTTTACTGACTTCATTATGAAGACGATGAGTCTGAGTCAGCTTAAGTCTCTGGTTAACATGTTTACAAATTAATTTATCTGTGGTTTCAGCTGGTGCTACATTGTAAAATAACCTGATCTAAACCCTTGTGTGACTGATTATTCTAAACCAGTGAAATATTTCCTCAACAATATTACATCTACATAAACTGATGAAAAACAAAGTATAGGGAAAGAAAAGTATTGTTTTCACCAAATATTTAATTTTTTGTAAATTCATTTTAAATGTAGTATTGTTTTGACTTACTGTTTCTCGTATGTAGTTTAATGTCTCTTTCACATTGTTCTTCCACATATTCCGCTTCTCTGCTCTTTCTCCCTTTGTCACGCTTCTGTTTTTTTTCCACCATCATCCTCTTCATTCTATTTCTCTCTTCTTTATGTTTGATCTGATAATCTTGTTTTACTTTCAGTCTTCTTTCTCTCTCTCGTCTCTTTCCTCTCAGCTTTTCTATCTCTGTCCATTCGTCCTCTTCTTCTGTTCTTTGTCTTGGTTCTTGTTTCTGTCTCACCCATTCCTCTCGTTCTCTCTTCAGCTCCCCTCGTATCTCTCTCTCTTGTTCCCCTCTTTCTTTATTCCATCTCTCAATAAATTCTTCTTCTCTTCTCTTTCTCTCTTTGTCATGATCTTCCTCTATCTTCATCTTCATCTTCTTTTTCTCTTTTTCAAGTTTCTTCATCTCTTCTTTTCTTTCTCTGACTCTCTCTGTTAATATGTTCTTTTGTTGTTCTTGTTTTTGTCTTTCCATCTCTCTGAACATCTTACATGAGTAGTAACTCCCTCCGTTTGCTTTCACCATGTTGTCTATCTTCTGCAGTAGATCAGTCACCTGTGTTTGGTCTCCAGTCTCATTATTATTGAACACATGGAATCTGTTTCCACACACTTCAATCAGCTTCATCAACGGAGATCCAGGTTTTCCCAGAAACTCTTCAATAGTTTTGTCATTCAGATCATCTCCTCTGGTGAAGAGCACCATGGTGTACCTTAAAGATTTGTCACCAAACATCTCTTGGATGATCTTCACTGATTTTACCTCTTCTTCAGTGAACTGTCCTACTGGTATCAGTAAGAGAAACACATGTGGTCCAGGCAGGATCATGGAGATGCAGTTGCTGATTTCTCTCTGTATTTCTTCATTAGTCAGTTCACTATCAAACAGTCCTGGAGTGTCGATCACAGTAATGTGTCTGCTGTTGATTTCAGCTGTTTCTCTCTGACACACTTTAGTAACAGATGTTTGAGAAATGTCTGCTTTAAATGCTTTTCTTCCTAAGATGGTGTTTCCAGCTGAACTTTTTCCAGCTCCGGTTTTTCCCAGCAGCACAATCCTCAGATCATCTTCTCTTGAATCTAAAGATAAATCAAAGAAAATTTAAAAAGATTGAATTTCAAGTAAATATGGTGAATTATGAAGATCATCAGAGAACATTGTGTATAATTTACACTGAAGTGTCATGTGCTAATCAACTTGTTTGCATATAATGTTATTTTTTTATCTCACATGTCTCTGTAGACTTTAACTATTATGAAAAGTGTTTAATTTCTGCAGAGCACCTTGTGACTGAAACCACATCTCTAATGAATGCATCTGTGCATCCATCAGTGTTTTTGTGGAGAAACAAACACCACTGTTTTCCTCAACCATCTGCTCCAGTTTCTCCATCAACACAGACACTTGTGTTTTAGGGCCAATGAAATGATGTCGTCCTCCAAAACTCTCAATGACAGACTGTGTTTCTTCATTCAGTTTTTCTGTCTGATGCTCTGAATTCTGCTTTATGAGGATCATGATGTGTTTGTTGATTCTTGAGCTGAATACCCTCTGGATCTCCTCTATTTCTGCTCTGTCTTCATTATTAAGTGGAGCATCAGGAATGATGATGATGAAAACATGAACTCCAGGATGACAGAGAGACACACAGCGGTGAGTCTGACGCATCACTTCCTCCTCTGAGAGCTGAGTGTTGAACAGAGCTGGAAGCTCCACCAGACTGATCAGACGTCCATGAAGCTCCACGTCTCTCCTCACACACTCTGAGCTGAGCTCTGATCTTCTCTCGCTCTGATTCAGGATCAGGTTTGATATGAAGGATTTTAACTCTCTGTTACTCCCACACACAACCAGATTCAGCTTCACACCCTCTGGATCTGTGACAAGGGAATAAACTAGTTTAACAATGTGGTTCTCAGAGATGGCAAAAGTACACACATCCTTCACTCAAGTAGAAGTACAGATCCTCATGTTTAAAAATACTCTGGTAAAAGTAGAAGTACTTACTACACTTTTTTTAAGTTAATGTAAAGAATATGGGCTTAGACATGCACTTAAGTAAAAAGTACCCATTACTACGACCTGTTTTAGTGTCATGCTGATAACTGGACCTCACATCATATTGACACATTAATACAAAATAACTCACATTTAAAATTTGTTAGCTAACACATGTATTAAGGCTGAACAACCACCATATAGAACAGGGCCGGACTGGGACAAAATTTCAGGCCATCCCATACACCCACAACAAATTCTGAAACCATTTTTTTTTTTTTTTTTTTTTTTTTTTTTTTTTTGTATGGCCATCACATTTAAATAAATGTTTAAAACCTTAGGCTGAGGCCGTGCAAAACAAAAAAGGCTCTCTCTTGAACAGCACCTTCACTTCCATTTTCCTTTTCAGTCTCTTCATTTTCCATGATATCTCTCTGCATATCACTTTTCTTATACCTGTCACTTTTCCCATCAGCCATTTACTGTTATGAGCACAACTGTCTCCAACTTGTTGCAAAACAGCCTCCTCATTATATTTTATTTGTAGTAACAATTTTATTTAAGTTCAATTTAAAGTATCACATAAATGACCAGGTGTTGTTGTTTTATCTTTAAATGGCTTAAATACTATAGATTTAACAAAACTATATTTTCTAAATTTCCTAAATGTCAAAATTAGTAAAATAATGATTACATCACAACAATATCTTACAGAAAAACCTAATACTGAACATGTTATTGCATTATCATGAGTCATATTTTTCTCTTACCAAAATTAACCATGGTTTATTAGAGTATAAGTATAGTAACCATGTTTTTTGTTTGTTTGTTTGTTTGTTTGTTTTGTTTTTTTTTTTGTTTTGTTTTGTTTTTGGTTTTGGGTTTTGGGGGGTTTTTTGAGGACTGATTACAATCTGTTTTAATTGAACTACAACCATAGTTTTACTACACATCTCATGGTTAGAATATAGTTAGTGTAGTAAAACCATGGTGCATTTGTGGTTACCATGGTTTAACTATAGTAACTATGGATTTTGGTTTTAATTTTCGTAAGGGTTGTGTTGTTATCTGCCCTAGCACATCTGAACATATTACAAAACGATATTTTATAACATTCGTTTGCTAATGTACCACTGTAACTTTACATTAGATAATAGTGAGTATAGAGTATTTAAGTGATAATAGTAATTTAGTTTCGTTTATAGTACGACTGCTGTAGTTTGCATTAAACTCTTAGCAGCCTGTTTACAGAAGAAATTGACCCGCACTTGAAGTCCTGAACAGTTTTGCCTCTATGATCCACCCGGCCGCTTCCACTCCATTCTCCATTACTCTGATAGAAACCGTTTAGGCAGAGTCGCGGTGCGCGCTCGAGCTGAATCGCGCTGACAGGAAAGACTAACCGATCCATGATTTTTAGAGATTTGTTATCGAATGGTGATTCATCAAATGCTGATTAAAAGTAATGAGCCTGTTTTGAAAATGTAAGAAGTAGAAAGTGCAGATATTTGTGTAAAAATGTAAGAAGTAAAAAGTAGTGAGAAAAATAAATAGTGAAGTAAAGTATTGATACCAGAAAAATCTACTTAAGTACGGTAACAAAGTATTTGTACTTTGTTACTTCCCATCTCTGGTGGTTCTAACTTACAAAGTTGGATTAATGTTGCATTCACACCATGTTTGAATTACAGCAGTTTGGCTACAAAAAAACATTTCTAAGTATCAATGTATCACAATGTATCAGAGTGATGGAAAACTGTGATATCAAGATTTTAGGTGTTTAAAGTGCAATGTTAATCAGTTACCTGACATGAATCCCAATGACCTTACATTTTACTGTATGTTACTTTAAAAAAGTAATCAGTTATAGTTACTAGTTACTTCTCACAAATAGTAATTGAGTTAGTAACTGAGTTACATCATTATAAAAGTAACTAATTACCAGGAAAAGGAACTACTAGGGGTGTGACGAGACACTAATCCCACGAGACCAGACGAGACGCGAGACTGGGTTCATGAGAATGAGTAGAGATGAGATTTTTACACTTTTGAAAAAAAAATCCTTTAGACAAAATGAGGGTGCATTTTGAAATCAACTTGTACTTTATGAAATTAATTTTTTATTAATTATATCCATTTTTATTAATTATATGCAGTAATAAACAACATTTAAACAAGAGTGTCACAATTCTGAATAAATTGAGAGTCTCACTTGTTTTTAACCCTCTGGGGTCTGAAAGAAACCCTTTTGGGGCCCTGGAGAAGTTTTGACGCCCTGACATTTGTGCTTTTTTCAGTATCTTAAAAACATATAAATGGCTAAAGTCTGGTTACACTGTAATCAGCACAAACTGGTCTACAATAATATGTAAGCAACATGAATGTACATGTTTGTGCTTTTGAGAAATCTTTATGCATGGTTAGTGAAAATCTAATTTTTTTAAGTCACTGAAATAAGACCAAGAAACACATTCAGAACATTTGTTCACAAGAATTTTGAGAACTGGAACATGGTAGTCTAGAGTTTTTTCTACAAAATGATGTGAAAATCATCTCGTTCAGTCATTCAAAAACAATATGCTTACTTAAATTTTCTAAGACGTGCAGCGAAAAAACGTGCTACTCACGCTCCATTAACACTTGCGATGTGAAACAGTTGTAACAGACATAGCTACATCGTTGAATCGAGATCTCAATATTTTAAGGATTAATCGTGCAGCTCTAATGTAAACATGGCAAAATGTTTTGTATGATATCCTCACGAGATCTCGTGAGATCCGACTGGTTTCACGAGACCCATCAGATCTCATCACATCACTAGTAACTACTGTGTTACTTCTTTAAAAATGTTTAAATATGTCAGATAACTTGGATGCCCTCAATATTAAATATGGTAAATGAATAAAACATTATACACTGTGTGACAATGTGAGAGACACCTTCCACAGGGGCGGATCTACCGGGGTGGCACATGCTACTTTTCAGCCGCAGTGATGACAGCGTAATGCAAAATAATGGCAAAAAACACATCTTTCAATTTTTCTTTCACCTTGTTTTTACAGTCTATGCCTTTAATAAAATGAGCACGATAGTTGCATGTGTACAGCGTGCCAAGTGTATTCGACTTCATTAACAAATGACTCTTATGAACCGGTTCTTTTGAGTCAAAAACACAAAGCGCAGCCCAGTTCACTAACAAATTGTTTTACATTTGTTCGTGAATCAGAAAATTACTGCTTCTCGGCTAACTGAGAAATCCTCTGAGACATCTAATC
Source organism: Labeo rohita (assembly GCF_022985175.1). Classification (NCBI taxonomy): domain Eukaryota; kingdom Metazoa; phylum Chordata; class Actinopteri; order Cypriniformes; family Cyprinidae; genus Labeo; species Labeo rohita. Next base: position 450,310 of record NC_066890.1, read on the forward strand.
CTATGTCTGAGATTTACCGCGTAATTGTTCGGTGATCCGATTCTCTGACCGCTCGCACCACGTTCATCATGGATATAGGCCTTTTGCCGTATATGACGAAACAATAATAACATGAAATCAATAAGAAGATGCCGATCACGGAAACTAATAGCAGAGTTAGGTAAACATCTGGTCGTATTGCAGTTTTCTCGATTGTTAAAGCAATGTAACTGATGTTAGTTGGCTTATATTCCCAAACCATTCATTCAGTGCTAAAAACAAAGACACATTTCTCAAAAAGTTTAACAATAAGTAAGTTAAACATTAAGTAGCCAAACTGATGACACACCAATCACAATCTCTGCATCCAACAACGGAGAGAGGAGAGAAATTAACGAATCATTTACATGGGTTTATACTTACACATACAGTATAATTATAGTACAGTACCAGTTTTTGTTTTTTTTTTTTTTACTGTACTGTTGTGGTGCATACCAAGTTCATATACAGTTCTTTGGTATTTGAACTTTTCTAGTGCTTTTTTATCTGCTGCGAGATTACTTTACAGTAGTAACATGAATTTTTTTTCCCAAAAGTTAATTGCTGAATTAGTAATCATTTAAAAATACGTGTAGTAACTAGATTTAAACGTTTGAAAAATAAATTTATGCTGGCTTGTCTTAAGTCTTGTTTAAAAACGTAAATAGTTTGGTCAGTTACATGTTCTAGATGTTTGGTGAAGTGTTGCTAGTTAGTTGTTAGGATATTTTGGGTGGTTGCTAGGCTCTTGCTATGCAGTTGCTAGGGTGTTGCTAGATTATATGGCTGATATAGTGTGTTCTGGGTAATTACAGACATTTCCACCTCTATTAATAACAGAAAATCAAACATTGTTTCCTAAACTGATCCGGTTTCAGTGCTTTGATATTAACATTAAATCATCGACATTAACATCTTAAACTTGCACTAAAACATGATTTATACCATCTAAGTAGTAATTCAATAGAATCGCATGTCTTCTTTAGTGATACAAGCTCAGAATCGTTTACGGTTTAACCTGTTGACGTTTTTTATATATATATATATATATATTGGTTATTGACTTTGTGCCATGATGGACACTAAAATGTTATTTATTTTTCATTTTAAACAGTATAGATCATTACTTAATGGTAATGCAATATTTGTGAACATAACTGTGTATGTCAGACTATAAATCCCCAAAAACTACCCATGGGGGCTTTCTTTGGTGTTACCACCCCTCATAGACCCCATGCCACCCCTTTGCCACCCTAAAAATATTTTCTAGATCCGCCCCTGACCTTCCAGGGGCTAAATATCACGTCATTGGGGTCGCTTCAAGACGCGGACAAGAAAAACATCCCATGGCAACACTGTTAACCCTCTGGGGTTATACAGTAAATACTCCATAAATTTTTAAACTGCAACGGGTCTACTTTTATTTGTGTATAATAACTAGAAAACAATGTGCTTTTGTAAAATAAACAGGGTGCGATCTCTGCAGTCACGGTCTCCTTCACCTCTCTTTACCCTGGTGAAAAAAACAGCATAAACCAGCAAAGGACCAGCATAAACCAGCTAAGGACCAGCTTAAACCAGCATCAAAACATACCTAACCAGCATATGCTGTTTTTTTCACCAGGGTACAGATGCGTAAATAAAACAACCTGACTCTCCGTGAATACACACCTCACAGATGTGACAAATATGTGTATTGGAAGCTTCTTTTAAATAGTCATATAAAAAAAAAGTAATGTCAAAAAAGTCATGTCAAAAACAAATATTCTCTGATAAAGTAATCAGTACGTTTCCGATGCAAGCTCCAATTTTTCCCCATCTAAACTCATCTCTTATGTAATCGCGCCCGCGAACAGTGCTTCTCAACTTTGTGTGGCCGTCCATCCACGTGAAATGCACGGACATGTAGGTAAATGGCCACATCACCTCCGTAAACAAATGTGAACACTACACATACAGTCATGTGAAAAAGTTCAGACACCCTATTGAATTCCATGGTTTTCTGTATCAGGACATAATAAAAAATTATCTTGTCCTTGGCAGGTCTTAAAATTTGGATAATAAATCCTCAGATAAACATCATCACATGACATATCACAGTGTCATTATTCATTTAAGAAAAATAAAGCCAAGATGGAAAAGTTAGGACACCCTATAATTCAACTGCCTGTAGATCCACTTTTAGCAGCAATAACTTGAAGCATTCATTTTCTGTGTGATTTCATCAGTCTCTCACATCATTCTGGAAGAATTTGGACCACTCTTCTTTTCAATGTTGCTCCAGTTTATTGAGGTTTGTGGGCATTTGCTTATGCACAGCTCTCACCACAACATTTGAGTCAGGATGAGCTCTGGACATGGACTGGGCTGTTGCAACACCTTGATTCTTTTCTTTTCATCCATTCTGTTGTAGATTTGCTGGTGTGCTTGGGATCATTGTCCTGTTGCATGACCCAACTTTAGATGTCGGACAGACGCCCTAGCATTTGACTCTAGAATACTTTGATAAACAGAGGAGTTCATGGCCAACTCAATGACTGTGAGGTGCTCAGGTCCTGTGGCTACAAAACAAGCCCAAAATGATCAGCCCTCCTCCAGCATGCTTGTGTTTTGGTATGAGGTGTTTGTGCTGACATGCTCTTTAGGTTTTCATCTTGGCGCTATGCATCATGGCCAAACATCTCCACTTCTGTCTCATCTGTTTAAAAGACATTATTCTAGAAGACTTGTGTTTTGTTCAGATGCAACTTTGCAGACCTAAACTATGCTGCAATGTTTTTTTTAGATTGAAGAGACTTTCTTCTGCCAAGCCTTCCAAACATGCCATTTTGTCCCATATTTTTCTAATGGTATTGTCATGAACTTTATCATTTAACATGTTAACTGAGGCCTGTAGAGCCTAAGGTGTAGTTCTTGGGTTGTCTGCCATTTCTCTGAGCTTTACACGGTCTGATCTTGGGGTGAATTTTCTGGGACGTCCACTCCTGGAAGGAGAGGTGTCTGTTTTAAATGTCTCCCACTTGTGAATAACCTTCAAATTGTTTGGAAATGGCCGTATTACTCTTCTCAGATTGATGGCAGCAACAATTGCTTCTCTAAGATGATTTCTGATGTCTTACCACCTTGGCATTGTGTTAACACACACCTGAAGTCTCCAGACCAGCAAACTGACAAAGCTTATGCTATTATAGAGGCGCTCAGACTTGCTGATGATCAGTTAATCAAAGGAATTTGATTATCAGTGCTTGACTGTTATTTACCCTCTTAATTACAATGTTAACAGTAAGGGTGTCCTAACTTTGTCACACACAGCTTTTCCATTTTGGCTTCATTTTTGTTCAGTAAATAATGACACGGTGCAATTTGTCATGTGTTGTTGTTCATCTGAGGTTTTATTCTCGAAATTTTAAGACCAGCCAAGGACTGGTTTTTTGTAATGATGTCCTGATACACAAAAACATGGAATTCAATAGGGTGTCCAAACTTTTTAAACACGACTGTATCCGTATCCTGGAAATAGATATCTGATGTATAAAATGGAATTTATTCATGTGTGGTTGTACTGTAAATAACCTGTAAGCTTATTACTGTATTCTCACAAAGATTCGTTATTCATAAAAAATAAATTAATTCACTTACTCAGTGTCTCGATCTCCTCCTCATTGTCTCTCACTCTCAGTTTCTCTTCATGTCTGACTCTCTTCTCTTGAGCTCTCATATACGTCAGAAGAGAATAGGGTTCAATCTTCATGCTCTTTATATAATCAAACAGGTCTGAAATCTGTTCAGAGTTTCTCTGGTCCTTTAACCCCATCACACTGCACCAACTCCCATAGAGACTCACAACACGCTGAGATTCTGTGGACGCTACAAAATCTGTCACACTTTTGTCAACAGTGAGTTCAGTAATGAAAAGCACCATGAAGTGCTCATTAGAGTAAAATATTTCTTTAATCTTCTCCATTTCTGCTTTGTCTTCATTAGTAAGTGGACTGACAGGAGTAACAAGGATGAAAAGATGAACTCCAGGATCACAGAGAAACAGACAGCGGTGAGTCTGACACATCACTTCCTCCTCTGAGAGTCGAGTGAGAGCTGGAAGCTCTATTACACTGATCTGCCGTCCATTAATCTTTCCCTCTTTCTTCACACACACTTTACTCATCTCTTTCTGAGATTTAATCATTTTTCCTCTAAAGATTTTAGACACTGAGTTCTTGAGTGTTGAATCATTTCCACACAGTACAATGTTCAGCTTTGCTTTTCCAGTAGTCCTCACTGAAAACATTAATTATAAATAGTTAGATTGCAGTACATTCTTTCATAAACCAAAGGTTTGAGTGAATTTGCTGTCTATGTATGGATCTATAATAACATACAGACTGTCTGAACTCACACCAGAGCCTTTAGAGCACGGGTTCTGACCCACAAGATTCATTCTCCTGCAGATTTAACCCTATTCAAACACACCTGAACAAGTTCATCAAGGTCTTTAGGATCACTAGAAAGTTACAGGCAGGTGAGTTTGATCAAGGTTGGAGCAGACAAATGGATCTTGTAGGCCAGAGTTGAGAACCCCTGCTTTAGAGGAATAGTTGACACAAAATGGATTATATTATCATTTACCCATTTCAAAAGTGTACTAATGATTTTACCATGGCAAAAAAAAAAAAAATAATAAGACTTTGTTTTGCTGTCATATCTTAAAGGAGAAGTCCACTTCCAAAACAAAGATTCACATATAATGTACTCACCCCCTTGTCATCAAAGACGTTTATGTCTTTCTTTCTTTAGTCGTAAAGAAATTATGTTTTTTGAGGAAAACATTTCAGGATTGCGGCTGTAAATGATCCCAGCCGAGAAAGAAGGGTCTTATCTAGCAAAACGATCGGTTATTTTAATTTAAAAAAAACACAATTTAAATACTTTTTTCTTGTCTCACTCTCCCTGAACTCTGTGTTTTCTGGCTCAAGACAGTTAGGGTATGTTGAAAAACTCCAATCATTTCAGAATCATCCTACATCGCTGCAGAAGTACCGATCCAGTCTTTGCAAAGTGAACATGCAAAGATCAAACAGCCTTAACAAAAAAGGTAAAACAGATTTAGGATGATTTTGAAGTTGAGGGAGAACATGAAAAGGGAGTTTTTCAACATGTGCTAACTGTCATGAACCGGAACAAAAACAGGCAGAGTAAGACAAGATGCGCCTGACATTAAAAAGTATATACATTTTATTAGTTTTATGAAAATAACTGATTGTTTCGCTAGATAAGGCCCTTCTTCCTCAGCTGGGATCATTTACAACCACATTTGGGATCTTTTGAAGCCGAATTTAAACTGCATTTTGGAAGTTCAAAATCAGGGCACCATATCAGTCCATTATATGGAGAAAAATCCAGAAATGTTTTCCCCAAAAAACATAATTTCTTTAAGCCTGAAGAAAGAAAGACATGAACATCTTGGAAATATCAACATATTTGTTTTCAACCAAAACAGATCAGTAAAAATAAATATTAATAAATTAGTTAACTAATTAATACTAATAAATACTAATTAGTCACACAGTGGTGCTCCTTATTTTTCACCCTGTCATTTTTTGTCTCTAAGACAATGGAACTATGGAACAGAACAAAAAAAATAGTACTTTATGATCTTATTCTTACAAGTATTATCCTGAGAAAAAACTGACAAACCTCCTCCATCACGTCCTGTTTTTATGTCCTTCTTCTCTTTCTCGTCTCCTGTGACTGAAGCTCCAGATCTACTCAGATCTTCATCCACTGATGCTTCATCACCTTCATCCTCATACACATCACAGATGAGAAATTCTTCACATTCTTTCTTGAGTATCTCTTCTATCCTTCCAAACATCTCAGAGCGCCATCCTGTGCTTATTGTATTAAACTTCAGATGTCCTTCTCCACACTCCTTTATTAAATTATGAATAGCTTTATTAGTGCACTTATAAGACATATACATGTATCCACGTGGCTCTTCATCAGTAGACAGCACTACAGTGTGTTTCATGGCCTGGTAACTGAAGAGGTTCAGCACATATTTCACTCTCTGTCTGTCGTTCTCACTGAAGTTACTATACTGCAGTATGACAAGAAATGCATGAGGTCCTGGAGCAGAGCGACGCACACAGTCTTTTACTTCCTGTATTATCACTCCCTGTGGGAAATTCGGCTGGAGCAGGTGAGTGTTGATGACTGTGATGTGTCTCTCCTCCACCTCTGCACTGATTCTCATACTGTATTGCTGTGAATAAAATGGAGCTTCTCTGTGAAACGCTGCTCTGCCCAGTATAGTGTTTGCCACTCGACTGTTTTCTGATCCATTTTTTCCCAGCAGAACAATCCTCAGATCACTCACTGAAAAAGAGCACATAAACATACACAATGTAGTAAAAAAGTACTGCACAATCATAAGAACCAAGCAGACTGTGTCACAGGACCCAAAAAATTAGCATCTTTCATTTAGAAATATATATATATATATATATAGACAATGTAATGTAGATCAGTAAAAAAAACTTAGGCATTATATGATGCCTAAGTTTTTTTTTACTGATCTACATTACATTGTCTTTCACACACACAGTGAGTCATTTAAGCGCTACCAACTTTATCAAAAAAGCCACATATAATGCAAGCAATTTACATTCACAGTTTTTAATTTAACAATAAGTGTTGGGCTAGTTACTCAAAAAAAATAATATTTTACTCATTACAAGTTATTCCTTTCAAAAGTAATACTATTATTAATTTCTGGCCACAGTAATCAGTTAAACTACTAGCAGGGCTGTCACGATTATGAAATTTGGCTGACGATTAATTGTCTAAGAAATAATTGCGATTGTCAATGAATTGTCTGTTTTATAGCTTTGACATACATTTTTTATGCACTTTGTTCAATAAATTGTTAAAAAGGATTGTGATTAGGAACAAAATAACATTGAAACATTTCTGAAAACCAGAGTTACCTTCAGAAACACATTCATATAAACCCCCACACTAGTGTTGGGCGATATGCTCAATTTTCATATCGTCCTATCGTCAGCCTGTGAGATCACCGATACACAATATTATCATGCGAGTTTATTTAATTATTTACTAAGTTTCACTGCCAGCAAATAAACCAACACCAGCATAAGGCTAAAAGTAACCTGTTTTCAATATGACTTCATTTGTGTTTAACATGATAGCAATTTAATAGAAACACTGTAAGTTACTTATGCTTATTTTTGCACTTTAATAGTACCATAAGTGAATATTCACATCACTGTGTGATGAATACATTTCTTACCCCTTATTTACACTGCACGTCTGCGGTGCTAAGGGGGGCCGTTTCCCCCAAAACGAGTAAATGTGCCCCCCTTTTCCATCTTCTCCCCTCCTTGCTGAATAGGATCGATTTCAAAAGTCAAAGTAAAACCGGAAAAACAGCACGCATTAGAAAGAAAACAGACTGCACGTTTTCCCACCCGAAACACCCCCTTCCTCTCACCGTACCTTTGTGTTTATACCAGCCACCTCGCGGCAAGTTTCTGAAGCATCCCAGAAGCGGCTCTCTGCACTGCATCGCTAAAGTTAGGTGCCTAGTCTATTTATGACGGATAATAATAATAATCGTCTTGCTATCGTCAAAGGCATCAGCAACAGGCGATATTTCTGTCTATCGTCGATACACGATACTATCGTCTATTGTATAAATGTTTTACACATCTTTACTGTCAGTATGCCAGTACTTTAACGTACTTACTTTCAGGACGTCTGAAGTCTGGACTTTGTCTACCTGCTGCTAAAGAAAGAAAATCACACACACACACACACACACACACACACACACACACACAGAGAGAGAGAGAGAGAGAGAGAGAGAGAGAGAGAGAGAGAGAGAGAGAGAGAGAGAATACAGATGGTTTAGCCATTTTAAATTATATTGAAAGCATATGTGCACAGAACAGCTGTCACTTTACAGTGTTTGCAATTACTAATTAAACTTGTGTACAGAACATTGTGCTGATGATATATACAAAACACTATATTAGTTATTATCTACTGTGCCAAAATTCATACTTGCTGCAATGATCTATAGCCTACATACAGTTATTAATAAACAACCTATTGTCAAGTTTGAGCAAGAATAAGTGTAAAGAATCGCAGACTAATACAAGAAACATCACATAGAAGTTTAGTTTTTTTCCTGGTGTCAAATGACACGATTAAGCACAGAGAAATATCATTCAACAACTAAATGAAGTAAACATCTGTCTTCTGTTGGCTAATATGACATAAATATGTCACAAATATGTCGAGGAAACGTGGCTGCATGTATTTGTATCCAATTAGATTCTTACCTGACGCCATTTTAACACCTACACAAACATCGAAACCAAAAGAAAATCACTGACAGAGTGCTGACCTGCGCCCCGCCTGCAGAAACTGAGGAAAAAATAGATAGATAGATAGATAGATAGATAGATTTTAATTAGCATATTAAATAAGAACACAGATGCAGCTACATCATGTCCATAATAACCAGCGCAAATTAGTGCCTGCTTTTTTTGCTCTTAAATACTGTCGCAAATACCAGTAATTTGACGAGTGCAAATATTAGTACAGTAAATCACGTTGCATGATTAATTTTAATACTCTCCTCCCATGAATTTTGCAATATCTGAAAGGGAAACACCTTAAAATGCATATTCAGTTAAAATGGAAGGTCAGGCGCAAAAATAACTGTCCACGCCTTTTCAGCACTAAGGACTGCGCGTCTTTAGTAAACCCCGACAGTACTATTTTAACACCAAAAGACGGCTTGCAATGAGCTTCAGCAAGTGAGAGAGCAAGGCATGGGTTGAGGTCACCAGAATAAAAACAGCAACATGACTTTATGAAAAAAATGATATTTTACTATTTGTTTCAGAATATTTTTAATGGGTTGCAATAGTTTGTGAAAGTAATGGTTCTTTTTAGTTTGCACCAGACATGGGTGACATGTCATGAAATATTTTTTAATACTGAATTTATATTTAACAATTACAGTGTCGCTAATAAAAACATTGTAGGCTAAGCTGCTGACTATCATGCTTTCATCTCCAGAGTTTTTCAAATATTGAATTTTTTTTTTTTTTTTTTTTTAGAAAGCAGGCAACGAATATTATCATTCACTTCAATCTAGCATGAGTTTAAGAACTCTCATAAAAAAAAAATTCATTATAATAAATGATGATGTCTACACTGAAATTCATTTCTTACTTTCATCACACGCACACATCTACACTTTTCTCGCATTTATAATGCGAGAATCCGCGAGTGTCAGTCAGAAACAGAATGGTCTAATTTCATCTTTGAAAAAAAATATGCTACATTGTGATACCTGCACGAAACAAAGGCCACGTTCACACTGCAACAGAATATGGTTGTAAGTATTCTTAGAACCAGATTCTCGGAAAACCTACACTGTCATGTCTGTTCATCACGGAGAGTTTTTATTCTGTGACTAACCAACTAATACATTTTCAGTCAGCTTCTAGTTGACTAACGTTTAGTTGACAATTTTTGGGACAGCCCTAATTATAGTGGTGTATTGTTTTCTTCTCCTCCTTAATCTTCTGTCAGCAGCTCCTTAATCTGGCACAGAGACAGTCTCATCTGAAGTCTGTCAGCAGCCTATAGAACTGCTTTTAGGAAAGTTATCTTTGATTATAACTCACTAGTTTGTCCATTTCCAAACAATCATAATGTCCATAACACGCAACGGTCTTTTGGGTGAAGTTCCCATTTAATATAAATTTCAGATGATACATGAACTTGGATTGTAACTTGAGCTCGTCCACCACCAGCAAACTAGCGTTTAGCAGTAAAAATCGTATGATCTCCACCACCCTATCCTACCTCTCACGCCCAACCACCTGTGGCTTTATAATTTATCAATACTGCCACCTAGCGTGAACCACCACCACTACAACAAGAAAAAAATAACGAATGGCTCCCACACACCGGCCCCTAATTGGGAGAGTGTGCCCAATTAAACTACAAAAAACAGGGAGCAATAAATAAAAACATTTCTTCGAGTCTTCTTTTTTCTTAGATTGATGTTAACCAACACTGAGCTATGAACTTTACACAGCTTCTTGTAGCAGGAAAAGCTTGGAGATAGGGCGCTCCACCTGCCCTGTCTTAGTCTTCAACTGTACGGAACGTACAAATCCTTTCTTGTCTGGGTAAGTCCTTATTACTCTTCCCATGACCCATGATCCTCGAGGAGTATTGTGATCCATGACAATGACAATGTCTCCTGTCACAAAATTTCTTCTAGGCTTTGTCCACTTTTGCCGTTCTTGTAACAGTGGTAAGTACTCCCTGATCCACCTTTTCCAGAACAAGTCCGAAAGATATTGAACTTGCCTCCATCGTCTTCTAACGTAAAGATCACTTTCTTGAAAAAGTCCAGGGGCTAGAGAAGGTTTTCCTTTCAATAAAAGGATGTGATTGGGAGTAAGAGCTTCCAGATCATTAATGTCATCAGATACTTTGGTTATAGGACGATCATTGAGAATGGCTTCAATCTCACATAAGATGGTAGGAAGACTTTCATCGTCCAATGACTGTTGCTGCAGAACTGAATGCAAGACTCGTTTAACCATCCTGATGAGACGTTCCCAAACGCCACCATGATGTGAAGCACCTGGAGTATTAAAGATCCAGTCAATGCCTGCTTTTAGAAGAACACCATGAATCTTACTGTGATCAATGGCCGCCAAGGCTTCTTTCAACTCTCGTGCTGCTCCAACAAAATTTGTGCCGTTGTCTGATTTGAGGCTTTGGATTTGACCTCTGCGACAAACAAATCTTCTAATAGCATTTATACAAGAATCTGTGCTTAAGGAATATGCCACCTCCAAATGCACAGCTCTACTGGCCATACAGGTAAAGATAACTCCATATCTTTTGGCCATAGCACGTCCTCTCTTGACCTCAATGGGTCCAAAATAATCCACCCCCACATTTGTAAAAGGCGGCAGATCTGGAGATACTCTTTCTTTGGGCATGTCGGCCATCTTCTGCTCATTCGGCTGTCTGTGATGCCTTCTACAGACCACACATTCAGATATTATCCTCCGACAAGCAGAATTGGCATTCGTAATCCAATACTTTCTTCGCAAGGTTGAAAGCATATGATTTCTCCCAGCATGTCCAAGCTGTTGGTGTATGGACCGCAAAATAAGACTGGATACATGCTGACCTTTAGAAAGAATCACAGGATGTTTAAGCTCCTCAGGCATAGCTGCACGACTGAGCCTTCCACCTACTCTCAACAAACCGTCCTTCAATACAGGATCCAATCTATAAATGTCACTTGTTTTCTTTACACCAGATGCTCCAGCTCTCAACATTAAAATTTCTTCTTTATATGTTTCTTGCTGACTGAAACAGACAATGGCATCTTCAGCCCTGTAGAGATCACTTACAGAAAGTGGTTGCTTAACAACTGCAGTTCTGATTTCTCTCATCTTCTCCTCTAACTTCTTCAGATCCACAGATGGACCTAAGGAGACCATAACCTCCTTCCTCTTTTTACTCAGTTCCAACAGAATGGATCTAAGTTTCAGGAACCAAGCAACAGAGATCTTGAGCTTAGACCACTCAGAAAAATAATTCATGAGCTTAGTGGTGGCATCTTCAACATGTGAAATGACATTCACCAAGATTTCTTTTTTGACCTCTGGGTCATCCAAAGAGATGGACCGAGTCTCAAACGATCTTGGCCAATACGTTTCTGGTCTTTGCAAAAAGTCAGGACCCTCCAACCACCTCTGGCATGCAAAAAAGCCATCCACACTCAAACCTCTGGAGGCTTCATCTGCAGGATTGCTCTTAGAGCTGATGTACCTCCACTGACTGAGATTTGTTGCTTCTCTTATTGCAGCCACTCTGTTAGCAACAAAAGTATGGAATCGTTTCGTCTCATTGTTGATATATTTCAACACAGTTTGACTGTCTGTCCAGAAGCATGACTCCTCCAAGTGCAACGACAGCTCCTTCCTCAACATCCTGTCGACTTTAACCGCCAGCACAGCAGCTGTAAGTTCAAGACGTGGGATGGTAGTTTGTTTTAACGGTGCAACCCTGGCCTTGCCCAACATGAATGTCACATGCACCTTGTCATCTTGGTTTGTCAGCCTTAAATAGGATACTGTGCCATAACCATAGCTACTGGCATCTGCAAAATGATGAAGTTGTACACTGGCCAGTCTTCCAAACCCTTCTGGCTTGATACAGCGGCTTACTTTAATCTGTGATACTTTCTCCAACTCCAACAGCCATCCAGTCCATTGTTGCATGAATGTGTGGGGTATAGGCTCATCCCAAGAGATCTTTCTTTTACACATTTCTTGCAAAAGCAACTTTGGCTGCAAGGTGACTGGTGATAAGAACCCCAACGGATCGTAGATGGAACTGACAACTGATAGAATTCCACGTCTGGTATGCGGACGCTTTTCCACTGCATGTTTAAATGTGAAAGTGTCACTTTCAACACACCAATTCAATGCCACAATCCAACTTCCAAAGTACTCAAACGAAATGTGTCCGCTGATATGTAATGCCTGTTCCTCTTTCAGACACTGGGCAGGGTGAGGCTAGATCTTTGATTATAACTCACTAGTTTGTCCATTTCCAAACAATCATAATGTCCATAACACGCAATGGTCTTTTGGGTGAAGTTCCCGTTTAATATAAATTTCAGATGATACATGAACTTGGATTGTAACTTGAGCTCGTCCACCACCAGCAAACTAGCATTTAGCAGTAAAAATCGTATGATGATTTATAACTTATCAAATACTGCCACCTAGCGTGAACCACCACCACTACAACAAGAAAAAATAACGAATGGCTCCCACACATCCCATGTTTCCTTTTCTATCTTTCTTCTTCTGTCCTCCTCTTCATCTCTTTTTTGTCTTTCCTGTAGTTTCTGTCTTTCCTATTCCTCTCATTCTCTTTGAATCTCTATTTTAAATCGTTATTCTCTCTCCCTATATTCCTCTTCTCTTCTCTTTCTCTCTTGATCACGAGTATGCTTAAAATCATCCTATATCACTGTTTTACCTTTTTTTTTGTTAAGGGTGTTTTTGTTTGATCTTCTTTGCATGTTCATTTTCCAAATACCGGGTCAGTACTTCTGCAGTGATGTAGGATGATTTTGAAATGATTTTTGAAGTTGAGGGAGAAAATATGATTAGATAATCGATCGATTCGCTAGATAAGACCCTTCTTTCTCGGCTGGAATGCATTTAAACTGCATTTTGGAAGTTCAAAATCGGGGCACCATATCAGTCCATTATATGGAGAAAAATGCAGAAATACTTTCCTCAAAAAAACAACGTTTTTTTACGACTGAAGAAAGACATGAACTTCTTGGATGACAAGGGGGTGAGTACATTATCTGTAAATTTTTGTTCTGGATGTGGACTTCTCCTTTAAGGAAATAATCAAAAGTTGAAAATAAAGTATCGGTAGGTTTAGGGTAGGTGTAGGGAAGGTTTTAACTTTCTTGGTAAGGTGGTATCCATTTAATCATTTGAATTAAAATTATAATTCACACTCAATACACTATTATTGCATACTGTTTTATAATGTACTACAATACTGAGGTGCAGATAATTGCCACTAATAGAATCTATAGCTATTCGCACTTAGTGTAAACGGAATCTATAAAAAAAAACAAATGAACCCTACAAGACTTTGTGTTTTTTTTTTTTTTTTTATAATAATTTCATAAGAATACTCTATTCAAATATAGATCAGCAAAAAGAAATACTAGTTGAAGTCACACAATAGTGCTCCTTATTTCATTTTTGTCAATTTAACAATTTAACTATAAAAGGACAAAACAGTATGAAAAGTTTGACAAACCTCCTCTATAATTTGATGTTTCTGTGCTGTCTTTGAGATCAGAATTCTTCTTCTCTTTGTCATCTCCCCTGACTGAAGCTCCAGATCTGCTCAGATCTTCATCCTCTGATGTTCTATCACCTTCATCCTCATACACATCACAGATGAGAAATTCTTCACATTCTTTCTTGAGCATCTTCTCTATTCTTCTGAACATCTCAGAGCGCCATCCTGTGCTTACTGTATTAAACTGTAGATGTCCTCCTCCACACTCCTTAATTAAATCATGAATAGTGTTATTCCTAGAGGTGAATATTGATCTGTGATGTGATGACTGTGATGTGTCTCCCCTCCACCTCTCCTCTGATTCTCTCACTGAGCTGCTGTGAATAAGATGAATTGTATGGTGTATAGTGTCTGACATCCCTGGTGTGACATATAAAAAATACAAAAGAGATCTCAGCTATTATAGACTAAAAAATTTTAATAGATGACAACTTACACCAATCTGTTCCTCACACAAAGTTACTGTATGGATTCAGAAGACCTGGAATTCAGGTCCAGACCTGTATGGACAAGTTTTATGATAGTTTTATGGTGGCTTTTGTCATTTTTGGAGAATGGGGGTGAAAATCATTGTCTATCTTTATT
>NC_066890.1:4943197-4998865 GCF_022985175.1 Labeo rohita
ACTTTATACAATACAAATAGTTTCCAAGCAGCTTTACAGATATAAACAAGAAAATAGTAAATTAGTGATGCAAACAGAATTCAATTCTGCTGTATAGCAACTCTAAAAAGAAAAAATAAATAGTCATTATTCAGGAAAAATCAGTTCAATGTTGATTCAGTTTGGTTCAGTAAATATGTAAAGTCTGCAGCTCTTGTAGTGCTTTATATGGAGATAAAATAATGCCATAAAGATTTGCATGTGAAGAGTATGTGTTGTGCAAGTGGGATATGCGCAATCGATACGCTTTGTATTTGAGCCTAGCGTGACGTGTCAGTGAGGTAACGAAGCTTCGTTTTCAAAGATCACGTGACAGTCTCATTTCGAGCAATGCTTCGGAACACTGTTTCGGAACACTAGTGTGTTGAAAACTCGAAACGTGTGTCAACACTAGGTGTCGAGCTACCCATCCCTAATGTGTTGTCAAACTGATGAAGATGTTTTCTAAATTTGTTGTCGTTTTTTTTCTGTTTGCATGTGTTTCTTAAGTTGCAGTGCGTTGAGCTCTCTCGGCCACCGTAAAACAGTGGCATAATACACTGAAATAAAATGTTCTTTAGGCGTATAAAAACGGTAGTCGTGCTTGGGTAAAATTTACCCTCTGGAGGTTTTTAGGTGTACAGCGACCCCTGGCGGTGCTAGTGTTAAACATGGCCTAGTATCTGCACTAGCAGCATAATTTGTCATTTATAATAACATGCATAATTTCACCTGTCTACTGATCAGGGACGACTCAAATATGGTTCAATATAGTGAATAAAATATTTATTTATTTTTTTCACTTTAACATGTTATAATTTAAGGGGATTTTACAATTTTTTTTTTTTCAAAATCTTCAAAAATTTCTACGTATACAATTGAGTGTTAAATACAATAAACAGAGACATGATCTGGAAAATCGTCAAATTCAGATTTATGTAGCTTTATTGTTATAGTAAAAAGGCTTTATCAAAAGTATAGCACTCTGATACTATTGTTGAGCATTGTCACGTAAAGTTTAACATCAGCTCTATATTAGGCTATATTATATGATATATGCATTTCAATGTAAAGCCAAACCAATCCAATAATGTTAACACCAGCTAACAATTCAGGATGAACACATGAGAGTCTAGCCTAATGGTACACAACTTATATCGTGTTTTTATTTTATTTTATTTTATTTTATTTTTAATGTATGTGTACATTAAAAGTACCATTCCACCGGAAGCGAGCGGCAGCGAGAACTAAATGAAGATAAATGTTTTGGCGTGTGATGTGTTTATCGAACCAATCAGATAAGAGTAAATGGAGTCCGCGAGAGTCTCATTTGATTGGCTACAAAAAGGTGGTGGCCCCGCCCTCCCCCTCACGCTTGCAAAACTCAGTGAGTGAGAGAATCGCACCAAAAGTGTAAGCGCAGATAAAAGAAAGACGGAGCTGTACGTATCGGATTATTTCAGCAACTTGTGTCTTACATACACAACAAGTCATTTAGACATTTGCAACAGTTTGTTTTTCACACATACAGATTGGTCCTACGCAGTCAATCTGTTTTGCAGATCTTTAAATTGTTGTTTTCATGTGTAAATCACTGTTCATAGGCTTGCAGTGCTTTTGACCGTATTTTAGCGACAAGAACGTGCCAAAAGTGTAAGCGTGGAGAAATGGAAGTCAAAAGAATGCAGATCGTATTTATTTTGCTAAAGCATGAAGCTGCAGTTTCACAATACATGAATTACACTTACAAGTAACAGTAAAATGCTGCAAATCTTTTTTTCTTCGAAATTTCAGTGAAGCAGTTCTTTTGTTTTAATTCAAGTCGTCATGAGTCATTATTGCTTGCTAAGCGAAGAAGACATGACAGTTAACATCCTAATGGTATAATACATGCGAATAGAGTCTTGTTTTAGTGTGTGTTTTGTCTTTCTATAGACTTTCAGACTGCAGTATTACTGAAGAAGGTTATAAAGCTCTGGCTTCAGCTCTGAGATCAAACCCTTCACACCTGATAGAGCTGGATCTCACAGGAAATGATCCTGGACAATCAGGAGTGAAGGAGCTCAGTGATTTACTACAGGATGGACTCTGTTCATTAAAGACCATCAGGTGAAAAAAATATTTAAAAATCAACCACAGGTGTGAAATCAGCTGTATGAAAATAGATAGAAGGGTCAAATGCACCATTGTTGAATAGAAATGACATGAACTGGAATTAAATAGCAGTTCAGAGAAATTTAGCAGAGTTTGTGGCAAAAAATAATGCAAAAATATAAATGATCTGATATCCTTATCTGCTTCCTTGTAGGTTTTTGAAAAGTCCTGCTGCAGAGGAAGCGTGTGAGTATCTCACTGGAGTTCTGGGTAAAAGTCCATTACTACTGAAAGAACTGGATCTGAGTGGAGATAAATTAGGAGATCTGGATGGGGAGAAACTCTCTGCTCTTTTGATGGACTCTCATAGCAAACTGGAGAAAATAATGTGAGTGAACATGATTTATACATTGAAACCTCTTTGATTATTCATTATTAAAGACTGTCAGTCACATGTGTAATCAGATACGAAGAGCTGTTGATCTGATGTGTGTTGAATATGTGCTGAATAATAATAATCAATCGTTGCGTTAGTTCAGGCAGAAGACATTAGTCAAGCTCACATCAGCTGATACCGCCAACACTAACAGTATGCAATATAACTGTAATAAATATACATGATGAAAGTAATTATTACTGAACTAAATTACTGTTTTTGTGTTCAGGCTGAATAATTGTGACCTGACAGAGAAAAGCGGTTCAGTTCTAGCTACTGTTCTCTCCTCCAAAACCATCCTGAAAGAGATGAACCTGAACAACAGTCGTCTGCTGGACTCAGGAGTCAAAGAGATCTGTGAGGGACTGAAGAATCCTGTGTGTGAGCTGAAGATACTGAAGTGAGTACATTTCACCAACAGCTATACTCGACACCACAGCAATGAGATCAATACTGCACACTGGCTGATGATGGGAATATTATATGTGACCCTGGACCACAAAACTAGTCATAAAGGTCCATTTTTTAAAATTGAGATTTATACATCAACATCTGAAAGCTGAGTTAATAATCGTTCCATGGATGTGTGCTTTGTTAGGATACAACATTTGGCCAAGATACAACTATTTGAATATCTGTGGGTGCAAAAAAAAAAAAAAAAAAAAAAAAAAAAAAGAAAAATTGAGAAAATCACCTTTAAAGTTGTACAAATGAGGTTCTTAGCAATGCATATTACTAATCAAAAATTAGGTTTTGATATTTTTAAGATAAGAAATGTACAAAATATCTACATGGAACATGATCTTTACTTAAAGGAGCAGTCCACTTCCAGAACAACAATTTACAGATAATGTTCTCACCCCTTGTCTTCCAAGATGTTCATGTCTTTCTTTCTTCAGTCGTAAAGAAATTATGTTTTTTTGAGGAAAATATTTCAGGATTTTTCTCCATATAATGGACTGATAATTAACCAGATTTTGAACGTCCAAAATGCAGTTTAAATACGGCTTCAAACGATCACAAATGCAGTTGTAAATGATCCCAGCTGAGGAAGAAGGGTCTTATCTAGCGAAACGATTGGTTATTTTCATAAAAATAACGAGATTTATATACATTTTAATGTCAAACACTCGACAAAATGTCAAACATCTGTGTATTCTGGCTTAGTACAGTTAGGGTATGTAAACAGTTAGGGTATTAGTCCATTATATGGAGAAAAATGCTGAAATGTTTTCCTCAAAAAAAGATTTCTTACTGCATGATATTTTTTATTCAGCACTGACCTGAATAAGATATTTCACATAAAAGATGTTTACATACAGTCCACAAGAGAAAATAATATTCAAATAGGGATATCAACTTTTCAGCCTATCTAGCAACATCACAGCAATATTTGTCCAACTCCAAATAGTGTTGAGCCTGGCAGTGGTGCCTTCCAGCAAGACAATGTTTCTGAAGTATTGAAGTATCCAGGTAAAGAAAACTCTGCACTTAAGTCCTGGAACGATCGTGAAATTAAAAGAGTTAAGAATAAGTGACGATACTATATCCCAGATGGCAGAAATTAATTCAGGGGGAATTCTTTCACTACCTGGAGCTTTGTTTTTTGCTTTGTTTCAGTTCATCTAGTGACAGTGGGACATTTAGCATCTCTAAGTGATGTTCAGCAAGTAATGTTTTATTAACAAATTTTGGGAGAAGCACGCACAGATAATTAACTCGGCCAGTTCTCAAAAAAGCAATCACATCGTTCATCCCGCCGGTCCGGGAGGACGCCCATAAATAAACTAAGCAGCCTTACCTTCCTCATCTCTAGTCGTCAGCATCCCTCCTCCACCCCGACTCCTCGCCATTAACACTTCCAGGGGGGGTAAGCTTGAGCTCGGCCCCTTAGCCCGGAGCCCTCTACACGGACAGCACACCAAATACGCATACTTTAATTCCTCTTTATTGCCTGTAGGGCGAACTCGTGAAATTTGGGAAGGGGAAACTGTTGAAGAAAAAATACATTTTGTCGATAACTAGAGGAAGAATTAGAAGTATATAGTTCATAGTAAGATTTAAAGAATGTGAGTAACCAAAAAAGTAGCTTGTCCACTTTGACTTTGATCACATTTTTTCAAATTAACATTTATGTCCAGCAGAAGAAAGACGTCACGGTGTGGGTAGATTTGCATAACACCCCATGTAGTATTGTTGCAGCCGCCGCTGACATGTTGTGGAGACGCTGGGCCCTATCATGCCCTATGACGCAAGTGATTTTTGCTAGTTTCAGCCCGACACAGTTTAATAGCAAATGCATTTGCCCCCATTTGTGTGCCCATGGACGTGCTGGTCTAAAAACGAGGTGTGTTCAGGTACATTGGTATTTTGAGGCAACTGAAATAGACAGTTTGTCATTGACCAACTAAAACCTGGTCTGAAGTCAATGGCGCAATATTTTTCTTGTTATTCAAAGAGCGTGTTAATATGCGCCTATAGGCAGGTGCACAATGCACATACACTCACAATTATTACACACACAGGGACACACAGCAGCACACAAACATGCCAAATATTAAAAATGAAAGGATTACAAAGTAAAAGATTATTATTGAGTACATAAATATAATAAAGCCTACATGTCATAATGGGTGCATAGTAACTTGTTCGGCCCATGAATGCCCCCCTTGTCGCCGGCCCTGTTCTCTGGAGAAATGATCGGTCTTTGTTCTTGCAAATTCCACTGTGTAAACAGTGAATCCGCCATGGCGCGAGTGCAGCTGTCTCTTGAGGGAATGGGAGATGAGACTCTGATTGGTTTAATGCACGTTACACACAAAACGCACCCGTGACTCATTAAGAGAATAGGGGCAACCCTATTAGACCATGCGCTGGGCACGCTGATTGTTTTTCCCAATCTTTAAAATATAAAATATAGTGGATTCGGACATGCCCTAAGTGCCATGCGATTTAGACCCTGCGCTTAGATCGTTAAAATAGGGCCCGCTGTGTGTTTTGTTGCAAAAGTGAAAGTACTTTGTTTAGCCTTCCAAATGAGGACACAACTAGAAATCAGTGGTTAAGTTGTATTTACAACAATGCAAATATTTGAGTGGGTGCTGTGCATTTTACAGAGTATTGTTTCCTGAACCTGGGAGAGTAGCCTACAAGATAAAAAAGATCAAATAATGACAAAGATTTTTTTTTATCTTTGCCCACTTTGGCATAAATGTGTGCCACTCTTTTTAATTTTATATTTTGTTGCCTTGTAAGGCTTTATTTTTGAAATAGGGATATTAGTTGTACTGCTTAAACATCTTGCAAAATAGTAAAACCAACATGACAAAGAATCATGATAAAATTGTGATATTCCTGAAAAAAAAACTGTGATATATTTTTGTCATATTGCCCACCACTATATCAGTCAGACAGGACTGATCTCAATCTGGTATTGTGTTACTGTTCTGTGTTACTGTTAAGCCACACAAAAGACATACAAGCACTAAAAGCACAATGTATTTGTGCACAATATTCCAAGTCTTAGGTATTCAATGGCTTAATGTGAGGTACAGATGAATATTTAAGTCCTTACATTAAAGTTCATATAAACTCTTTTCTCTGCTGTGTCTGTCAGTCATTCTCTGTTCAATTCAAACTCTGCTCATGTTTATTTACAACAGTCAGCTCGATAAAACTCTCTCCAAGATCATTCATAATCATCCCATTATTATACTTGATTTGTAGATAAAAGTCTATGATTTTGCATATACAGGTGCATCTCAAAATATTTGAATATCATGAAAAAGTTATTTTTTTTATTGTAACTTATTAAAAAAAAATCTTCATATATTCTATATTTATTACATGTAAAGTAAAACATTTCAAAAGTTTTTTTTTTTGTTCGTTTGTTTGTTTTAATTTTGATGATTACAGCTCATGAAAGTCAAAAATCCAGTATCTCAAAATATTAGAATATTTACATTTGAGTTTCATTAAATGTCCATCCCTACAGTATAAATTCCGGGTATCACTTGTTCTTTGAAGCCACACTAATGGGGAAGACTGCTGACATGACAGTGGTCCAGAAGACAATCATTGACACCCTCCACAAAAAGAGTAAGTCACAGAAGTTACTGAATGGGGTGGCTGTTTACAGAGTGCTGTATCAAAGCATATTAAATGCAAAGTTGACTGGAAGGAAGAAATTGGGTAGGCAAAGATGTACAAGCAACAGGGATGACTGCAAGCTTGAGAATATTGTCAAGTAAAGCTGATTCAAACGCTTGGGAGAGCTTCACGAGGAGTGGAATGAAGCTGGAGTTCAAGAGTCACCACACTCAGGCGTAAAAGTAAATTTTGCATTTCATGTTGAAATCATGATCCCAGAGTCTGGAGGAAGACTGGAGAGGCACAGCATCCAAGCTGCTTGAAGTCCAGTGTGAAGTAGGGATGCAATGATACCATTTTCTCAAAACCAATCCGATCCGATACCAAAAATTCTGAGTATTGGCCGATACCGATACCAGGCCGATATCAGTGGGGGTATTTCCATTTATTAAGCATTTAGTCACATACTTTATTTAATCACAAATCCCATATTTTTTTAATCAATAAAAGGGAAAGGAAAGTTAACAAAATAATTATCTATTTTTCAGAATAAATAATGCTCAGCAGCTTTTCATATATTGGTCAGACATAACGAATAGAAATGACAAATTACAGACTACAATAAATAATTTTATATAAAGGCCAAATTTGATCATATAATAAAATTTTAAGAGGTCGTTATCTGTCACCCAATCACTTAAAAAAATCTTGAGTATGAACATTTTTTTTTCCAGAACGAATCGAAACGAAAAACAATTCGTTCTAGTCACAAATGCGTAATGCATCGGATGGCTTAACATTATTTTAAAACGAATGAAAATCTGCACAATATGGAAAGTATTTCCAACCCTTATTTTAGCATGACAAGAGTTAATGACTAAAACTTTAAAATGAATTAAACTAAACTTTTATATAAAATATATATTTTTAAATAATAGTAATATTAGCCTGGAAGTTGGAACAAAAAAATTTAAATAAGTCCTCTGTAAAATCGTTACATCTCAGCACTCTAAATAGGCCTAGGCATACACTAGGCCAATGCGCCAATAAAAATGAGTCTTTCTTAACAAATTAAATTAAGATACGTTCTAAATTAAGATGGGTATTTGGCAATAACTAAATTAAGATAAAGGCTCCGCGGGATTTGCTTCGCTGCTTCTCTCCACAATCCGGCCTCAACGCAACGGTGAATAGCAGCTGAAATTTAATAAAAGAATAATGCCAATAGCCTATATACTCTGTCTGCATTATGCATTTAAGACTCAATTAATATTTAGTTAAAATTTGAAAAACCTTTACTCACCAAGATTAGGCTACATGTTTTTGTGGAGGAAATCTATTGAATTCACGGTAGATGGCTTTAGCGCGGTCCTGCGCTCACTGATGGTGCATCCAGCAGCACTGAACACCCTTTCACTGCTGCTGCTACTGGCTGAGATGCATAGTACTGATCTAGTACTGATCCCGTCGGGTCCCGTCGGGTTCGGGCAAAGATCTTAAGCTCTACTGTGTCTGTGTCTCTCTCCTGAGACAGCAAACGTTTCAGAACTGAAACTGTTGGAATGACATCCTCGTTAACAACTAAAAAAATTGGGGAGTCCCTAGTTTGGGCTGTGTCGCCCACTCACTACTTTTGCTTTTGCAAATATTACAATTTGCAGTGCTACTAGCTGCTGTATCAGGAGTAAAATATTTATGGGTAAAAGGTTCCCTCTGAACTCGCCTGTCACACTCACATAAGCAGTGCAACGTATATTAAATGTATTTTATTTTTAAGGCAATGTTTTAAAATAAATAATTGTGTTCTTATATGAGTTATTATAGTTTTTACAGTAGACTATTATTTTTTGCTATTCATTTAATCAAACTCTGGTAACGGTATCGAATTTGGATCGGTCACGCATCACCAATATCCGATCCATTCAAAAAGCTTGGATCGGCGTCAATACCCTAGTGTGAAGTTTCTAAAGTCAGTGATGATTTGTGGTGCCGTGACGTCTGCTGGTGTTGGTGCATTGTGTTTTATCAAGTGCAAAGTCAATGCAGCCGTCTACCGGGTGATTTTGGAGCACTTTATGCTTCCATCTGCTGACAAGCTTTATGGAGGTGCTGATTTGCTTTTCCAGCAGGACTTTAGCACCTGCTCACAGTGCAAGAAACACTTCCAAGTGGTTTGCTGACCATAATATTACTGTGCTTTATTGGCCAGCCAACATGCCTGACCTGAACCCCATTAAGAATCTATGGGATATTTGCAAGAGAAAGATGAGAAACAGTCGGTCCAACAATATACAGATGATCTGAAGGCTCAATAGTGCCTCAGCAGTGCCACAGGCTGATCACTTCCACTCCACACTTCACTGTTGCTGTAATTTGTGCTAGGAGCAAGGAATTTGGTGTAATATGTGCTGCTGACCAAGTATTGAGTGCATAAATGAACATACTTTAAAACACTGGAACTTTTTGTTTTTTAACCAATCTGTTTTTTGATTGATCTTAGAAAATATTCTAATATTTTGAGATACTGGATTTTTGACTTTCATGAGCTGTAAGCTCTAATCATCAAAATTAAAACAAATGTTTTGAAATATTTTACTTTACATGTAATGAATCTAGAATATATGAAAGTTTCAGTTTTTAAAATAAGTTACAATCAAAAAATGACCTTTTTCATAATAATCAAAAATTTTTAGATACACCTATATATGACTGTATTTTGTTGTTGTTTCTAAATAATGTTACTTGTTTTCGGGTGTCTGTTAGAACAAAACGCGTTGAAGCAAACACTATAAATTGTTTTTAATGTGCACATTGACTGAAATTTAAAACTGTTAAAAGAAAAGGCTCAATAAACTGTTGCACAGATATAATACACCACACATCAATATCTCTTCCCTTTGTGATTTGGACCTTTTAATGCAAAGAGTTGTGTGTTGTGAGACTGTGTTGCATCACTTTGCACACCGGATGTGAATACTGTAAATGTTTTGAGCTGCACTGCATTTGTTTTGTCCTATCTATCATATGTTGATGCCTCATTAAAAATAAAAATATTTTAATTTTAGAGTATATATTTATGTAGAAATATATAGTTTTTCATAAATGCATTTTATATCCACAATACAGATAGCAATGTTTGGATTTATGAAATTATTAATATTGTGCACTGATTTTCCTAGAATAACTTTTGCTGCTGAATTATCCACTAACTTAATTTCTAATATATATTTTTTTCCACATATACATATATATTTTTCAATATTTTTATTTTTTTGATATTTTTAATGGATCAGTCTGTATTTAGTAGATTGTAAAAGAATGATTATTAGTTCCACACACAGAGATATGGAAATTCTATTGATTTAAAAGAGAAAATTGTGTGAATTAAATATAAATGGCAGAAACACATGACTGCTGAATGTAATCATGTTTACTGATTGCTGGTATGCTTCTTTTTTGTTGTTTGTTTGTTTATTTTCATTTTTTAAAATGAACTGCCTTTTTAAAACAAAACTTGTTTGAATGTCTTCAGTTTAAGGAAATATGTTTATTCTTTAAATGAAAATGTGCAAAGTATGATATTTTTATAAGCAGACTGTCTTTGTTATTGACTTGTAATTGTTTAGTCTACAGTATGTTTGAACATTGATCTGTGAGACTAAAGTGATTTATGACATTAGTAGACAGTAACAATTTCATTTGTTAACATTAGCTATTAAATATATCTAATGTCATATCTAATATATGTTCATGTCAGTTCACAGTGTATTAACTAATTAACAGAAAACTTTAGTAAACTATTAGTAAATGTTGAAACTTTAAGGTTATTAAATGCTGTACTAGTTGTTCATCATCAGTTCATGTTAACTAATGTAGTTAATGTTATCAAGTGAAACCTCGTAACTTGGATAAATATCTCACATCTTAATGGGTAATTTAGCCTGATTTTCACCCTTTGCATACATTTGTAACTTTTGTGTAGTTTGTAGTATATTTAAATGAACTATGTGTAGTCTTTCTTCATGTTACCTGCACACAGATATCACTGTTTATTTGTCAGCAAACATCTGCTGGAAGATGCAAAACACATTAGTAAGTTGATCATCATAGATCTGATTCATTGTCTTTTCTCTTTCTGTTTTCAGTCTGTGTAGATGCAGAATTACAGAGAAACAGTGTCTCATCCTGACTTCAGCTCTGAAATCAAACCCATCACACCTGAAAGAACTGAACCTGAGCAGGAATAATCTAGGAGACTCTGGAGTGAAAAACCTCAGTGATCTACTGATGAACACACAATTCAAGCTGGAGAAACTAGAGTTAGTATCATTATACTGTACAGCAGTGACAGTGAGATTAAAGTTCACTGTTTAGTTTAAGACCGCTGGACTCTTGTCACATCATTTCCAGTGCTGCACTTTCTGGCATTTCTCCATCTGAAGAAAGATTCAGGAATACAATGTTTTGTGTATAGTTGTATAGTTAGAAATTGTAAACTACACTCTAAAATGGCTTGAAAAATCATCACTTATTTTTTTTTTGACTGATTTATTGATTTTCTTCCATTAGAAATGTGAAAATAGATGATTTCATTAATTTAACTTTACTATTGTTTCTGTATTGATTCTACATATTAATTTCCATTGGTAAAATTGACTTATTTGTTGACTGAGGGTCCAGACTGTAACTAGTCTCCTCAAATACTCCTCTCTTGGTTTGTTCATTCATATATTAGAAGTTTCCAAGTTTATTAGTAAATGTATGGCATTTGTTCTTGATGCATCATAAATCTGATTCATTGTCTTTTCTCTTTCTGTCTTCAGTCTGTGTAGATGCAGAATTACAGAGAAACAGTGTCTCATCCTGACTTCAGCTCTGAAATCAAACCCATCACACCTGAGAGAACTGAACCTGAGCTGGAATCAAATAAAAAACACAGGAGTGAATCACTTATGTGACGTACTGAAGGATCCACACTGTAAACTGGAGAGATTGAGGTCAGTAACATTCACATACAAGAATCAAAATGATTAAAATCACTTCAACAGTTTAAACCAAAACACTTTATAGTATCTAACAATGCCTACAGAAGCTTCTTAAACGAGCTCATCCAGTAAGTAAAACTGTTAAAGTGTGGAATAAGGAGTCTTCAACATGTTTTACACTAAACAATACTTTTGGATTGAACTAACGTTTTTATAAGAGAAGTCCCTGACTTTTTGCGACAGGTGGGATTCAGTTTATGACACTTCTCGTTTATTCCTATGGTATCCGTAAACGGTGGTTGAGTGTCGCACAATTCAGACTGAAATTCAGTGACGTCAGTGCTGTAATATGATTGGTTATTAAGGGACCTGTGTTCCAAGTTAGCCGTTACACTTTGTCCAATAATAACTAATACAGACCCTCTCATCTCGCTATACTAAGAAAATCTCTGACAAGGGGTAATTAGGAACACAGGTGCATAGGATAAAGCAATCAAACTAAACAAGAACAGGAAAATGACCAAATAAGGAAACTCGGAAACAAACTGGGGGTAAAACGGGAAAAACAGGTCCTCACTTGAACATTGAGTCTGTTATTTTTAATATATTATTTTATTTATTTATGTTTTTTGTATTTGTTATCCTAAAAATTCATCATGCACAGAAACCTTACACATTGAGTCAGATGCATATTAAAAAAAAATCACAGAACAATACAAAATGTATTCTGCCCCACAAAGAAATTGAGAAAAATGACTTGAAAGTTTTTTATTTGTCCAGCCAAATTAATTATAGGTAGGACACTGGAAATTTGGCAATTAGATGTTTTAGCAATGAAAATTATCTACATTAAAAAAATTGTGAGCTCAAACTTGAATGTTTTTTTTTTTTTTACCCCTATGTTGAAGTTAGTGTACTCTGCCTTTTGCAATGTCTGCAAAAAGTGAGAAGTCACACCAACTCAAAATGCGGTAACTTCCTCTGTGTGCCACTAGAGAGAGCCTGAGTACCACTACTCGTACCACAGTTTGCTATGCTCAGTAACGTAAGAGAACGATAGACATAGCATAATAGTTTTTATATGGACAGTGAATGAAATAGCCTAACCTAAAAGAATGACTTGTGGATTGATTTTATCGGGTTACAAGAAAAGGTAGAATATGGATTTAATTGCAAACTATTCGTAGCCTACTTATTTTATAATTGTTCATGCTACATTCTACAGCATTCGATTGCACATGCGTCCAACTAGCAGTGACAGCCTACTGAATAATCTGCATTATAAAAAGTAAAAAAAAAAAGATCTTTAAAGTATATTCATATTTACATTTTGTTGCCAAAATATCTCTGTATAGTGCGTTATTATATGGAGCGGTCTGGCCGATCGCTATCTATCCAATTTGTTTGTCTAATGCTTTAGTGACAGATCAGATGTATGAAAGTATACAAGTTACATCGTAATTAAAACGCGGCAGACTTTAATGGACAGTAAAACAAAGGCAGAACACAATATAACTCCAAGTTAGCATTGTAACTTTATACTGAGGCGTGGCTAAACAAAGGCAGAACGCCCTAACTCAATCTGAGCGTTCCAAACAAAGTCAAAGAGGGGTAACTGGTGATATAAGGTGCTCTGCCTTGGTTTCTACAGGGGTTTTTGAAGTTACGGTTAAGACAATTCATTATTTTCTCGGAAAAACAACTAAATTGACTCAACATACTTATACACATGATAAAGGATATCTTGAATGTCCCAAAAATATCAATAACTCATTTTTGACCAAAATCGAAGTTAAGGTCTTTTGCCTTTGCAGGGCAGTATTGTCCTCTTTCTTCTTAAAAAGAGAAGAAGAAAGGAAATATTGATCAATCCAATCCTGGGATTGTGTAGAGATTAAGTAGAGTTGCACCTCCTTATCAAGGAGCTGGGGGATTGTCCCGAGTGAGGTGTGATCCCCAGCTGTGAGGTGCAGGCCGTGCTACATGCTTACTCCACCGTGGAATACAAAAAGACCAAGGAATACAAAAAGGAATTTCTGTGATTTAGAAATTACAATTAATTAATAAATTAATTCTCTCTCTTTTTTTTTTTTTTGCTGCATGTTTCAACATGTATAATGTAATGCAAAAATAAAACAATGCACAGAAATTACTGCCTTATTTACAAATAACTTGTCAATGTCAAAAGTGATGTACAGAACAACTTCATTCATTTATTTTTTAAGTTTCCCAGGAGCTCCATTTTCTCCAGAATTGTTCTAAAAGAAGAGACAAATAAAGACTAATGAAAACTATTAAGATAGGGCTGAAATCTTGGTTAGAAAACATGACACAGCAAGAGTTGTGAACAAAATACTCCAGAAATCATATTTCTGGATCATCAAGTTTGTCTAAAGCAATTGTGGACTATTTTGTATGATAGAACTACAAAATAAAACAAAATTTTAAAATAAAATAAAATAGAAATAGAAATACAAGTAAAAAACTTATCTACTTACTTATCCACTTTCTCTTAACATTTGTTTCACTAGTTATTTGAGTACATTAAAACACAGTACAGTAAGTGTATTCATCGTCCACCACAGAAACATCACCCGCTATTTTGTTTGAAGAAAAGTCCCGTCATCACCAGCGTACCATGAATTCTGGGATATGGTTGGATACAAAGGATCTATCTGGTGTATCCTTCATTTGCCAGCAAAATAGAGAGCACATTTGAAGTCGTGTTCCTAACATGACACAGAGAACCAGCAGAAAAACAAGGGAGCCATGAGTACAAGACCACACTACCAGATGAGCTGATTGTGTTCTAGACTCAGTTTGAGGCACCAATCATCAGCCAAAAGCATAGGATTCTGGACTCAGAGGGTGTTTTGGACACATCACTCACGGTGTCATCGGCGGAGGTGTGCATGACTCTGAAACCCATGGAAGGCCCAGATGACATCCCGGATGGACAGTCAGGGTTCACTAATCAAGTCCTTTGTAAAAAGGACCAGTCCAGCCACCTTAGACTTATTAAAATTTGCATATCGACAAAATCGGTCCACTGATGATGCTGTCAACACTGTCATCCACACAGCACTCACACATTTGGAGGGAAACGACACACATGTGCGAATGCTTTTTATTGATTACTACTCAGCAATAACAGAGACTCTCTTCACCCTCAGACCGACACTCTCCCTCAGAAACTGGTGCTGAACTTCCTGTTGGACAGACCTCAGTCAGTCAGAGTAGAAAATTGGATATGCCCCTGTGTCAACAAGCTTGACCCCCCTAAATTTGGAATCATGTCACACCAAACAATTTTGGGTGCAATGTGCAGTTTGTCCTGAAAACTATTAAAACATCACCAGTTGCTAAATTCAAATCCGCGTTCGCTAGTTGGTTCTGAGTCAGAGACATACGTGTTTTTACAGCACTGCATATCATAACCAATCACACACGATTCTGTTGAGCTTATGAATGCAATGACCAATCAGAGGCATTCAGATGAGTCATTGCTGAAAGTGTTATAGGCTAATTATTAACTTATTATGTTTTATTAAATTCACATTACATATAAAGTCAGTCTTATTAAACATATTTTATATTTTATGGCATGACACCTATATCTGGTACTTAAGTAAAAAGACAGGTTTTTATGTATAGTTAATAGATTTCACTATTAGGCTACTTTGCTGATCGCTCATTATAGATCAACTAACATGATCTATAAAGGTGCAAAATTATTTGTCGAATAAATGAAACATGATGAAACATTCATTTGAGTTTAAATTGTTACAGTTTATTCTAGAGATTGCAGTGATGCATGACATGGTGAAAAATGACTGAATGAATAATACTGTATTAAAGTAGCTTAAGATTCATTTTAAAAGTGTGTCCCCTAAAAGCACAAGGGGCCCCAGCCTGTTCCCCCTAGTTACTGTGGTCTAGAACTGACACTGCAGGGTCCAAGTTTCTTTAAAGAACAATCTCTTTCTTACCTTTTCATAATCTGAAGAACCTTCTTTCGCCACAAAGAACCTCTTGTGAAACAGTCAAGTCACCTTTATTTCTATAGCGCTTTTAGCAATACAGATTGTGTCAAAGCAGCTTTACAGTATTAACTAGGAAAATAGTGTCAATAATGCAAAAGAACAACAGAAAACACTCAATTTTCAGTTAAAGTTCATCATTGAATCCAGTGATGTCGTCATCCAGCTCAGTTCAGTTCAAATAGTATCTGTGCAATCAAGTCGACGATATCACTGGAAATTAAGTGTCTCCAACTAAACAAACCAGAAAGATTCTTCAGATGTTAAAGGTTCTTTATGGAACCATTTAGACAAAAAAGGTTCTTCTATGGCATCGTGAAGCACCTTAATTTTTGAAAAGTGTGTTGGTCTCGCAACACTTGCTTGTAAGGAAGTCCCAGCAGTGACTGTATTTCTTAACAAGGCTGAGGAAGTTTGGCATGGGAAGCGAAATCCTCAGCAACTTTTACAGATGTACAGGTGAAAGTGGTGTGGAAGTTGCACAGTTCAGGACAGGAAAGCTCTCCAGCACATGATTAAAAAACAGTGTTAATTACATTTCTCAATAGCATGGTGTTAGCGTCAGTGTTTTCTGAATCAAAAAGCTTTTCAGTAGCAAAGCTCTTTTTTTTGATCAAGTAACACAGTAGCGTCAACAAAAGCTACATTTTCCAAAGCATTTCTGAGGCCTCAAGCTCAAATCAGAAAAATAACTGCTAAGGATCACTGATCCTGGATCAGTAAGTGACGCCACTAAACCTCATAACTCCACTGGCTCAAGTGTTAAGGTGCTTTCACACCAGACGCGAATGAAGCATTAAGCGCGAGTGATTTACATGTTAAGTCAATGCAAAGACGCGAATAGACATCCTGCGGCTCGAATGACGCGTTTTGGGCGTTTGACGCGTGAACGCGTGATTCGCGCGAGTTGAAAAATCTGAACTTTGGCGAATATTCGCGCCGCGTTAACCAATCAGGAGCTTGCTCTAGTAGTGGCGTGATTAGCGAGCAGAGGCAGAAATCCCAAGCAAAAATGGAGGACAAAATCATTATCGCTGTGTGTGGACACCCGGAGCTGTACGATACTTCTTCATACTT
The DNA here is from genome assembly GCF_022985175.1 of Labeo rohita. Lineage (NCBI taxonomy): Eukaryota > Metazoa > Chordata > Actinopteri > Cypriniformes > Cyprinidae > Labeo > Labeo rohita. The sequence goes on from NC_066890.1 coordinate 4,959,937, forward strand.
CTATAAAAACAGGAATAAAAAGGATCTTGCTTGGAAGAAAGTGAGTGAGGAGGTCGGACAACCTGGTAAGTTATAAAAAAACTCAATTTTCAAACTTTATCCTACTCAATTTGAGCTATATATATTTATATACATATTGAGACTACAAGCTAGCTAAAGCTGGCAAAATTGAGCTTATACTGAGTTATGCCTGGCAGAAGACCCTCCCATGACGCGAATTCACGTCTGTTGTGAAGCGAATTTCAGGCGCGAATAAAGCGAGTAAACTCAAAATGTTGAAGCGTCCAACTACTTGATGCTGATTTATTCGCGCAAGTCGCGTCTGGTGTGAACGCACAGTCAGTCAAACCTCATTATTTCTCCCACATATAAATGTATCTGTATACAATGAAGCCACAATACCAGCTTTGACACAGTGTATATTATTAATTAAAATACAGTGTTTTTTTTTTTTTTTTTTTTTGTTGTTCTTTTTTTTTAATTTCTGAAAAAAGTATCAGTTTAGGTCATAGGAGGTTTATGTCACAATATGAGGTAAATCCAGCCCTGTACATGATACTGATACTGAGAGCATTGACTTGAAATGAAGTTGGTTCAATAAAAAAAAATTACATTTTAAAAACAGCTTGGATGTAGTACTATTTTTGCCATGTTACTGTAGTTTAGCTTGCTACATTTCCCAGAAGAATATCTTCGGTGTAGAGAAGCTTCATTTAATGAAGAGTAACTGTTAGCTTAACTCACTACATTTTCCAAGTAGCTTGACCAACACTGTTAAAAAGTGCACAGTTCATTTGTGGAGTAACCTTCCTATCACTTCAGGATATTTACAGCACTAGGGTCATCATGAGACCCACAACATCATCAGGGACAATACACATCCACAACACAGCCTCTTCACACTTCTGCTGTCTGGGAGATGTACAGGAGTATGAAATCAAGGACAGAAATTGCCTTTCTAATAACTTCTATAACTTATTTTGTGGCATTTAGAAGCCTTTTGATGGGTTGCATCAAGGAGCTGTGAAACCGGTTACACTCACTGAATGAATCACATTTGTGCCAAACTCTTACAAAGCAAAAACAAACATTCTCCTTCAATCCATGAACGTTTCTCACAGTTAATGTACACAATCTCACAGTCTGAAGTGTCTGTCACACATGCTGTTGTGAATAATTAACCAAAGCGTCTTCTGATTGGATAAAAACACACAGTCTCATGAATAATTATGAGACACAGATGCATCATTGAAGTACTATAGTCCTTTACCACGTCACAAACTATGACGATCACAACTGTGTCACAAACTGTGGTGTCAACACGATGTAGATTTTAAACATGGAAGACAAAAATTGTGCAAAAAGCTCAAAATGAACCACTTTTCTCCAACAATTAAAATGAACAGATGCTAACATTGTCTTCTATGATGTGAAACACAAACACCTCTGCTAAAATCTCAGAAAAAAAAAAGTAGTCTGGGGTTTCATGACCCTTTAAAAACTAACTTCCCATTACCATCACTGACTGTTACCTTGTTTGTTACACAATATATATTTGTATATTTTTGTGTATGTTCATATATTTTTGTATAGTTAATCTGTCTATATTCTATACTGTATATTTTTGTGTAATGGAGACTTGCAAAGTAAGTTGTTGTGTGGTTTAAACATCTGAAAGTTGTATTAAGTGTTTCTGTTCACTTCACTTATTGCCCATACAGCAGGTCAAATACCAAACCCAATATCCAATAATTTCAGTTAATAATACCAAAAATACACAAACATTTCACTTTTGGGAATTAAAACATCTTTGTATTTCTATCAGGACAAATTTTACATAAACCATGAGAAGTGTAAATTATTTTATTAAATTAACAACTTATTATTATTTTATTTTATTTTAATTTTTTTTGTTTTGTTTTGTTTTGTTTTTTGTTTTGAAGACCAAATTGTGAAAAATGATCCAAAAGTATTCAGACACTCTTCCTCTGTTTCATTTTATGAAGACATTTTCACTTTATTAAACCCTTTTCTTCTATCTTCTTTCTCTCAATGCAGGTTAAGATGGTGTGAAATGACAGATGAAGGTTGTTCTGCTGTGACTTCAGCTCTGAAATCAAACCCATCACACCTGAGAGAACTGAACCTGACAGGGAATAAACTAGGAGACTCTGGAGTGAAAAACCTCAGTGATCTACTGATGAACACACAATTCAAGCTGGAGAAACTAGAGTTAGTATCATTATACTGTACAGCAGTGACAGTGAGATTAAAGTTTACTGACAATATTTTTGTGCTTATGATTTATTTATCTGGGTACATAATGTATTTCCAAAAATTAATGTACCCTTGTGATCTTTAAAGAAAATAACTTGCCCCTCAAAAAACATTTCTTCTCTGGTCTGATGGCGTGAGGGTGTGAAAACCTGTCAGTCACATGAGATCACAGCAATAACAAACAACAATTATCCAGCTTCTCATCAAAAATGAATTCCTGACCTGCATTTTTTCTTGTTCAGAAAAGTTGTTTCACTTAGACATGCATCACAATAACAATATAGTTGATTCTATATTTGATCATGTATTTTAATTACATTACAAATCACAACATGTTTTTATTTATTTATTTGGTCTGACTAAAGATTCTCCAGACTTGAAATGTAACTGGTATCCTCAAATCCTGTTTTTGTTTTAGTTTATGGCTGTATGATTATTTATTTACTTATTTTGTTTTCAGGTTTTAGCAACATTTTATTTACTGCACTGTATGGTGTTTACTCATGATTCATTTAACTCACACATGAACAACATGTCTGATTAAATGTCTTTTCTCTTTCTGTTTTCAGTCTGTGTAATTGCAGTATTACAGAGAAACAGTGTCTCATCCTGAATTCAGCTCTGAAATCAAACCCATCACACCTGAGAGAACTGGACCTGAGTCTGAATCAAATAAAAAACACAGGAGTGAATCACTTATGTGACGTACTGAAGGATTCACACTGTAAACTGGAGAGATTGAGGTCAGTAACATTCACATACAAGAATCAAAGTGATTAAAATCACTTCAACAGTTTAAACCAAAACACTTTATACTCAAAATCTCATGAATCTGAGTTCACATTATATTTGTGACAAATTATTCACTTTAATGATTTGTTTGTAAGATGATCTTCCTCTGTTTGTCTCTTTCTAGTCTTATTGAATGTGGAATTACAGATGTTTCTTCTTTAACTCAGTCTTTGACAAACACAAAAGCACTGCAGTTTCTAAAAGAGCTTGATCTGAGTAACAATATGATTGGAGACTCAAAGCAGCAGCTCATTGATGTGCTACGAGACTCAAACTGTGAACTGAGGTGAGTAAACTTCACTTTCTGATATTAAAGAGATTCATTTACCTCTAATATGTGAACAAATATATACTTGTGGCAAAATATTTGTGAAAAAAAGTTTATCAAATTATCATCAAGCTTTATTTCAAAGGGTTTGTGTCAGAATGAAATGTAAAGTTGATAAAAATGTTAAACACAAAGGAGGAAAGAGAACAAAAGCACACTGTCAGAGCTTTATACAACAACACCTGCTTTATTAATGACATCAGTAATAGTGAATCATTACAGTTTGAAATAGATTTGGTCAGATTGTAGGAAAACGCTGGTAAAATCAGTGCAGATTCCAGCTTCAGCTCACAGTCGTCCAGCATCACATGATCAATGTCTCTGTCTCTTGTGTTTTTATTTTGACAAGCAACACGTCACATTACTTATAAGGTTCACTGCGTGAAAATGCGCGTTTCCGGACTGTTCACGTCAGCGAACAAACCCGTAAACGGCTCGTTTCCGACAGTTTCCGTGTATGTGCACTGGCGTTTCTGATTCCTTGACACGGACAGAAACGGTGCGCTGCAGTTTTCCAGTCCGCTCACTAACGCGATAAACCCCCAGACACAGACGGAAATGTTGACGCACTCACCGGTAAATTCCCGTGTCGTCCTGTGCACGAGAGGTAAATCCCCCGCAAAATCCAGGGTACAAGCAGTTAAATCTCCGTAAACGGACGATCATACATCTCAGTAAACGTATGTAAATTACCGTGCACTTAATATATTTTAAATTCTACTGGCCTTCTTAACAAAAATGCGTCATATGCACTTAGAAACGCTGTAAAGAAAGGCACAAACACAGCAAAGTATCGACAAAACTCTTATTTTATTTTTTCAGCAAATGCAGGACTGCAAACATTTAACAGGACTGCAAATATTATTCAACAAATGCAACAGGACTGCTACATTTAACTAATTATTTAGATTGAGAAAAATATTTTGCAAACACAGACATATAACACAGTTCAAGTAAATCATTAAACTGATTAAACAAAATATTAAAAAAATAAATAAATAAATAAAATATATATACTTATCAAAAACAAACACAATAACGAATACACTTGCAATGGACACTGCAAAGTCAGGGCAGTGATTGCCGCTCCATCTCAGACAGTCACACACACGTACTCGACACCATCAGGACCATGCCATTTTTTTCCATTTAATTCTGCCCTTTAGAAGCTACAGATGATACTGTTATGCTCATAAATTGACACACCCCTAGCAGAACATGCAATCATTTTAACCAAAGAGAGATCATGAACACTGCATGCTATTTTTTAGTACTGTACTGAATAAGCAGTTTTTACAGATATAAAAGATACTTACATATACTGAATTCATAAAAAATTAAACTGAATTTATAAAAATATATAATTCATAAAAATGTTCAAAAGTTTACATACACTTGATTCTTAATACTGTGAGATTACCCGGATGACCCACAGTTTTTATGTTTTATGTTTTTCATGAGTCCCGTGATGGCTGCAGGTTCTACAATCTTCTTATGCTTACAGTGTTTTGCTTGCTGTTCTTCAGAAAAATTCTCCAAGTCAAGCAAATTCTTTGGTTTTCCAGCATCTTCTGCATATTTGTCCCATCCAACAATGATTTATGATTTTGAGATCCATTGTTTCACTCTGAGGAAAACTGAAGGACTCATACACAACTATTATAAAAGGTGAAAACATTCACTGATGCTCCAGAACGAAACAACACATTAAGAGCTTTTGAACAGGATGATGATGAGTAAATTATATTTGTTCTTCTGGAACTGCCCTTCAGAAGCTAAATAAAATACGGAAACACTTAACTTTTTTTTGCTAAAAGCTTAGCATAGATCATTGAATCAGATTAGACCATTAGATCAAGCAAGATGCTACAGGTCTAATCTGATTCAATGATCTATGCTAAGCTATTAGCAAAAAAAAGCTAAGTGTTCCTTTAATGCATTGTGTTGATTTCTTGAGCATCAGTAAATGTGTTTACCTTTTGTAATAGTTATGTATGAGTCCCTCAATTGTCCTCAGTGTGAAAAGAAGATCCGAAATCATACAGTCACTGCTGAAAAGGGTTCAAATGAAAAGATGCTGGAACACCTGAGAATGTGCAGGATCTTGAGGATTTTTCTGAAGAAAAGCGGGCAGTTGAACTGCTCAGGACAAACAAAGGACTCATGAAACACCATCACAAAACAAACATGAAACACTATTCCTTTTTTTTAAATCAAGCCCTAAATAATAATAATAATAATAATAACTTATTTAGTTTAATAACATTATGCTTATTCTGCAATGTGATGTAAACTTTTGACCACAACCGTATGTGTGAAACAGTGAGTACAGCAGACTAAGTTCAGTGAAATATCAATACCCCTATCTTCCTCTGCCATGTCCTTTCTATTTATTTTGTTGTCACTGGTGGTTCTGTCATATTTTCACAGTCCTTCAGATGAATGGTTGGGTCTGGGAACAGAGGATCCTGTGAAAAAATTAAAATAAAAAACACATTTTTTTCTAAATACATTGTACAGTTTTAATTGCGTAAGCATAAAATGGATAGATTAAACATAACATGATAATAAAAATACAATGATAACAGGCAGCTATTTTATTAGCTGAATTGTACAGCAATTCTCAAGTCTCATGTTCGGTTCACTTAGTTTTGTTGTGGCCTCGAGATCCTGTGTTGAGGAAACAACATCGATTTCTTGTATATGTAAACAAACCTGCGTGATCATAGCAACCTGGGATTATCAGAGATGGATAAAACCACAGTCTTGCAAATCCATTAACTGATTGAGTCTTCTTATTTAATTATATGTTATTATTATTAAATGTATAAAATCAGTTTATGGACTTACAAGACTGTGGGATGGATAGAAATGTTTTCTTGTAGGCCTATTTTATTTTATGTGCTTTATGTAACATTTATTCATGATAAACTCCTTTCGAATGCTGTCTACATTCTGCAAAACATTCCCACGAGTTAATATGACGTAGCCACAACAAAACTGAGTGAACTGAAGATGTACATAGGAAGGGGTAAGAATAAGAATATTTGGCTTGCTGTCCTCTAGGAATGGAGGTGAGAAAAGTGGCAATATATAGACTTACTCTGATGTTAATTGGTTGGATGATCTGAAAATGTATCTCTTAAACTTTGTTAAAATAAACTTCATTAAGAATATGAAAAAATTAAAAGTTAGTCAAAGTGCTATCTTGCAGATTTAGTAACTAGATAACAAGATAACCTGGGTAAATGAATGGTATTCCAAAAATATTTCAGTGTGCAAATTACCTGATTGATTGTTCTTTGAGGAGCAGCAGTTCCAGAAGAATGGCAGCACTGACTGTCTGACTTAAAACATATAAATACATTATATAAACATTAAATCACATCATAATAAAACAAAATACATGGTAGATTTCAACACTTAAACTAGAACATAGGCATGAATAAAAAAAGTGAAATTTACGATGTACTTTGAAATTATGAAAATAATTTTTAAAATTATGATACATTAAAAAATTATGTTGCTAATACACACCATTTCTCCTCAGAGGCTGTCTCGGCTAAATCCAAAGTCAGCTGCAGTGTTTGGAGCCTCTGAAAACAGTTAAGATTTGTCAATGGGAAATATATGTTAACAACTAAAGCACGGTCTCTAAATAAACATTAATTAATACACACATGCATTTTACTATTAGCGAACTATTAAATAGCTAAATAGATAATAGCTTAAAAAAAAAAAAAAAAACTTTTTAAAATTTATGTAGCAGTTGCTAAGTACCAGTTAACATTAGCATTTTACCAGGACAGCTAGATTAAATTAAATTAGCTAATTTTACAGCATGAACCCACTCAAAAATATACATTAAAACACGTAATACTATGTTTTGGTAAATAGACCATTTAAAACGTTTCCGTAAACACTCTCTTACTTTCTTCTGACATAAATCTCTCTGAAAACACTCGACGGCTGTCACCTCTCGCTGACTGAAGGCCGCTGAAGCGGGAACAAACGGCTCGAAACAGCAACGGGCTAGAAATACAGTTCGAAAGAAATGATATAGCATGTTATATCTGATAAACATGACGTTATTTAAATGGTTTTATGTATGCATACTAACCTTGCTAGAAATACAGTTTCAAAATATTACAACATTGAACAACTTTTAATGTTATGTACTTATAAACATGTTATTTAAAATGGTTTTTTATATATTCGCACTTACCTTCGTCTGAGGTAAATCTCTCATAAAATACCGGACTCCGTCAGCGCGCGCGCAAACACTGCTGCAGTGAGGCAGTGGGGGAGGGGTATGAACAGTGATGCTCAGAGTCGATTCCAAAAAGATTCGATTCACGGGTGTAAAAAATTGAGAATCTCGGGTGATTCAGCTCCAAATGCGAGGCCTGAAATGTCCGTGCGTGGTATAGCTGTGTTCATTACCTCGATTTCCAAACTATAACAAACCATACAACACTACCTGCGAATGTGTGGATTTTTATTAATCTCACTCAAATCGTGTGATTCTGTTAATCAAAAGACTCATTTAGATTCATTCAATTCGGATTCATTTAAACTTGCCTACAGATCACTGGTCGATTCATTTTTAATCGATAAACACGCCAAAAAACAGTGCTCGCTCCTTATGACAGTTAACCATGTTTCAAAAAAACATGGTTATTATAGTTAAAAACAAGTGTTTTGGTTGTAAAACTGTGGTTATACAAATATGGCCGTTATACTGGAAATCTCTGAACACGTCTAGTGTGTGCAATCAGAAATATCCTGTATCCGAAAATCTCAGTGCATCGCGAGTGTATGGACGTGTATGGACGTGTACGGACTCGGCACACGTTGCCTGGGAAATTTTCGTACACGGGTGGTACACCTTAAGTTTCACTGAAATTTCCATTGTCCGATTTATCCCGGAAATTAGTGTTTTCATGCAGTGGTTTAATCAGGGTGTGATTTGTCGGGGTGAATTCCTCCCTGGTAGACCTGCAACAGCTCAACGGTGTAAACCTGGGAAACATGCTTCATTCTGACAAGACTTGTCGTAATATGCTCATGTTTACTGGAGAAACAATGACAGCTCAGTTAGTGGACTTCATCAGTTAATATTAGTGTTGGGTTCGAGTCCACCTAAGTCGAGTCCGAGTCTTTTACCAATCGAGTCCGAGATGAGTCCGAGTCCAAAATGGGCCGAGTCGGACTCAAGTCCGAGTCCCAAAGGGCCGAGTCCGAGTCGAGTCCGTCCGAGTCCAAGGAAACACTACTGTCAGTATCTTAACATTGTTTTAATCCAGGGGTGCCCAAACTCGGTCCTGGAGAGAGGTATCCTACAGATTTTAGCTCCAGTCCCAATTAAACACACCTGAACCAGCTAATCAAGCTCTTACTAGGCATGCTAGAAACCCCCTGGCAGGTGTGTTGAGGTAAGTTGGAGCTAAACCAAGGACCAGGACCGAGTTTGGGCACCCCTGTTTTTAACCTTTACAACTAGAAAAATGCAATGTCAGTTGAAATGTAAGAAAAGCAAACCTGTAGTGGATCTTGCCATTTTGATTTTTGATTTCACAACATCTCATAAGTGTCCATGCTCTGCTTAGCAAACTTAAAGTCATTGTACAGAAGTTATGGGTGATCTATGTAATGTGACATATTTTAGAGTGAAACGGGACTTTATAGGGCAGGACTTGACTTTATTCTTTGATGTAGTAAATGTATAAATTCGAGGGTGGGGGTCAAGGAGTAGGTATCTTGCTGAATGGGACCTTAAGAGCAGAAAATGCACCTCTTTTATTTCTGATTGTGGCTGTGTGTGTTTTGGGTTGGGGGTTGTGAGGGATAAACCTAGTCTTTATAATGGCACACACTGTGTATAAAGCCCTACCTATACTTTCCATAAGTCACAGCAAACTCACACCTGTTTTCTTTTTGAATACATTTATAGTTACATTAATTACAATAAATTACATTATATAAGGAATAATTGATGATAGGCCATTAAATTATTAGAAAATCATGCACACCCAAGATGGTTTTGGACCCATAAAAACTGTTGCTGCAAAGATGTTAGAAAAATTATTTTTCTTTTAAGCTAGAAATTGTCACCATGTGTAAATAAGAATTTCAATACAGAAAAAACTAATCAACTAATGTAAGTAAAACTTTCTTGAGCTCAAGGCAAGTAAACACTCCAAGTATTACAAGCAAAGTATTAATACATATAGTAATCAAAAATACAAATGAAATAATATTTTTTAAAATAGAATTGTAGGGTTTTTTTGTAAGTTTTTTTTTATTGTTTTATTTTTTTTATGTAGGTCTATATAAAGGCTATCACAGAAATAGACTACAGACATTTCATGAAGTAATAAATGTTAAAATTAAACACTGCAAAATCTTCACTGTATACATTAAAGATAATTATTATTACAGTTAATAAGTGATTCAGTCAAGAACAGTGAGTGATTTTCTCTTTTTCTTTTGTTGTTTGATTATTGTTTGACGTGGTCGGCTGCTGCAGGTTTACGCTGCTGTCGCTTTAAGATCTGAAGCACAGATCAAATATTTTGACACATCAGTGTTTCTCCCAACTGTACAGGTTTACTTAAGACAAAACCGACTTTATTTACATGAATAGTCTCCAATACGAGCATGTGTGTAGCAATAACAGAACATATTAGAAGCGAAAGAGAACTCTGTATTCGCACACTGACTGAGAGGCGCGTTCTGTGAGCGCGCTTTGAGTGTGCGCGCACTAGTGATGCGCGGATGGCGGTTTATATCCGCGGGTCGGGTAATAAAAAAAAATGCATTCTGATTATTTGCGGGTGGGTCGCGGGTGGATAAGATGAATCTATAATGAGGCAAATATTAACTACATTTTCTAAAATATGAACCTGTTCTATATACTTTTTTTCAGGCAAACGATTTCATTTGTGTGTGTGTGTGTGTGTGTTCACTTGTTCGAGAAGTTGTGACAAAAAAAGACATTCCAGATCAAGTTTGAGGGAAGTTACGCCTGTGTTAATGCTATTGAGTAGGGTAATATTTAGTGGTGTAGTGCAGTACCTGCGGATACCCATTTTTTTAATCCGTCGTCTTTGCGTACACCCACTTTAAATCCCCTCTGATGCGCATCATTCAGTATCCTGCATTAGCCAAAATCATGACAGGCCACTATTTCTAATTCAGTCGTATGTGAATAAATGCAAATATTCGCTCAAAACACATAGTAAGGACTGTAGGGAATGTGGCGTCGGCTTCCTTTGAAATATGTTTGATGATTGCGCCCGCTCAGTCCGCGCCAGCACCAGATTTGCCTAGTAGTAAAATTAACAATTATAATTGATTACTAATTTGAATCAGTACATTATAACGAAACCAATACGTTAAAAATGAAAAGAATTAGATTTTTATGATCTGAAATTTCTTAAACTGGTGATCCCCTGTAATCTTTTGTCCAGGGATCCAGTAGGCGTTCCCAATTGATTTCATCAGAGATTGCGGAGAGTCACGTCCAGATGTGTCAGTTAAGGTTATTCTTTTTGGCGCGGATTTGTCTTAAAAGCACAAACGATTAAGCTTACATAAATGTGCTGCGATGTGCGATCAGCTGAATTAATCTGCTGTTAAAAATGAGCCATCCATTCATCATATCATCATGCAAAACTAAGAATTAGAATAATCGTAAACGACGATCGGGTGCGGGTCGGGTGCGGTTATCTAAATAAGAGAAAAAAGGTGCAGGTGGGTGGCGGGCGGATCATTTATTTGAAGCTGCGGATTCGGGTGACGTTTGAGCTCATCCGCGCATCTCCAGTGCGCACATAAACCCATCGGCTATCAAGTAGCTACTGGACAAGACTTTCGTGATAATGCATCGAGTCAGTGACATTTCCGTCAACTGTCTCTGGACTCGGACGGATTCGGGATATTTTCCGAGTCCGAAAGGCTTGAGTCCGAGTCAAGTCCGAGTAAAAATGCATCCGAGTCCGTGACAAGTCCGAGTCGCCTAAAAATTGTACTCGAGACCGGACTCGAGTCAGAGTACCCCAACTCTAGTTAATATTTTTTTTCAGAATCAGGATTAGCTTTATTCGCCAAGTGTGTGCAAACACACAAGGAATTTGTTGTGGTTTTTTAAGGGGCTCCTGGTACATACATACATACATACAACATTTAAATAAAATAAAAACTTACAAATAAATAATGATGTATAAATCTAGAACAGATGATTTATGTACAGATCGGTGCATTATTTTCTTTATATACAGCTATATAAATAAGAGATGTGCATGAGTATTTACATAATACTCAGTGTTGGGAAGGTTACTTTGAAAATGTAATAGATTACAGATTACAAGTTACTTGATTTAAAATGTAATAAGTAGTGTAACTTTTCAATTACTTTATTAAAGTAATGTAACTTATTACTTTTAATTACTTTTTGATTACTTTTCTAAATTTCTAATTTTTTCAACTGTTAATCATTTTGAAACATTTAAACCAGAGTGAACCTTACAGTAGCACTCAACACTGATTACTGTCAGACTTTTAAAATCCTGTATCACTTGAATTAAGATTATAATAAGCAAGGGATAATATACATTTTTATTTTGTGATAACAACTGGCTGAATGTACATTATGCCTCTTATTACACAGCTGCTTGATAGATTATTAGAAGTTTTGTGTCAAAATTATTGGACACGAAACACTGATCTGAGGTGAAATATTTGAACGCAAAGCTTCAATGAAGAAATCAGTTGCTAGCAAATGGCAAGTTCAAACTAGACATTTTAGGGATACAGTGCAGTCATACCCGTTTTCTTACACAACATTTCACCACATAAATAATTAAGTAGTAGTACTAGTTTGTTAGTTATCTTATAATCCATTACAATGTACAAAAAAAAAAAAAAAATGGCAACAGTTGCGTTTGTATGAAACAATAGAGCAAGTCCACGATACCAGGATGACAGAATGAAGAAATTGTACACATAATATTGAATTAAGCTTTAATATTTTAGCTAACAAAATGCAAAGCTTCCGTCAAGAAAAAGTATCAAGCATATAGCACTGACTTTTTTTTTAGCTTATATTTTTGGGCTTTTTATGTCTTTTATTGTGATAGGACAGTAGAGAGACGACAGGAAAGAGCTGGGAGGACAGAGGGGAGGGGGATCGGCAAAGGATCTCGAGACGGGAATTGAACTCGGGTCATCGTGAGCACAGTTGTGCTATACATCATAACAAGATCATAAAATAAATAACATCATAACAACGAAATAGCTATGATACTGGGTTTGAAATCAAATGTTTGCATAGTTATGACAGAAAACACTAGCATCTAAAAAACAATCTTAAAAAATAAAGTTTATGCATAAACCCAAATAGGAAATAAAACCGTTATTTAATAAGCATGTCCTGTTCTGTGTCCTAAACTCCTGAAACATTGGTGTCTCATTTTAGAGCAGTCAATGCAATTTAAAAGAAGTCAGTTGAATCTGTAAGTGGGGGTGGGTGTGTGGAAAAATTCAGATGTAATCCCCTTTGTAATCACTGGCATTTTTCAAAAGTAACTGTAATTTAATTACATATTTTTTCTCAGTAACTGTAACTAATTACAGTTACATTTATTTTGTAATTAAATTACGTAATTCCGTTACATGTAACTAGTTACTCCCCAACACTGATAATACTACAGAAAGAGACAATAATTAAAAATGGAGAAAGAAATACAGAAATGAATTGTAGAACCCAGGTAATGATTCATGTGTATCTGTTTAAACTGGAGATGGCATTTGGGAAAAAGCTGTTTTTATGTCTAGATGTTTTAGTGTTCAGGGATCTGTAGCGTCTGCCTGAGGGGAGAAGTGCAAACAGGTTGTGTCCGGGGTGAGAAGGGTCTTGGATGTTGTTTCCTGCCCGTTTCTTCACTCTGGAGATGTATAAGTCCTGAAGGTTGGGCAGGTGCACACCAATGATTCTTTCTGCTGTCCTAACAGTCCGCTGCAGTCTTCTTATATCTGATTTACTGGCTGCCCCAAACCAGACAGTTATAGAAGAGCACAGAACTGACTCAATGACAGCGGAGTAAAACTGTGTCATCAGAGCCTGTGGTAGATTGAACTTTTTCAGTTGACGGAGAAAGTACAACCTCTGCTGGGCTTTTTTCACAATTGAGTCAATGTGAATGTCCCACTTCAGGTCCTGGGAGATGTTAGTTCCTAGGAACTTGAATGAGTCCACTGCAGCCACAGTGCTGTTCATGATGGTGAGAGGGATGAGCGCAGGGGGCTTTCTCTGGAAGTCTATCGTCATCTCTACAGTTTTGACTGTTGAGCTCCAGGTTGTTGTGACTGCACCAGACAGACAGCTGCTCAACCTCCTGTCTGTAAGCAGATTCGTCACCATCCCGGATGAGACCGATGACTGTGGTGTCATCTGCAAACTTCAGAAGCTTGACAGAGGGGTCTTTAGAGGTGCAGTCATTTGTATAGAGGGAGAAGAGCAGTGGGGAGAGAACACAACCCTGGGGAGCTCCGGTGCTGATGGTGCGGGTGCCGGATGTGAGTTTTCCCAGCCTCACTAGCTGCTGCCTATCTGTCAGGAAGCTGGTGATCCACTGACAGATGGAGGTGGGTACAGAGAGCTGTGACAGTTTATTTTGAAGGATATCTGGAATGATGGTGTTGAAAGCAGAGCTGAAGTCCAAACAGGATCCTCACATAGGTCCCTGGTTTGTCCATATGTTGAAGGATGTAGTGCAATCCCATATTGACTGCATCATCCACAGACCTGTTTGCTCGGTAAGCAAACTGCAGGGGGTCCAAAAAGGGTCCAGTAATGTCCTTCAAGTAGGACAACACCAGTCTCTCAAATAACTTCAGGACCACAGATGTTAAAGCAACAGGTCTGTAGTCATTAAGTCCTGTGATTTTTGATTTCTTGGGTACAGGGATGATGGTGAAACATTTGAAGCAGGATGGGACTATACACAGCTCCAGTGATCTGTTGAAAATCAATGTGAAGATGGATGATAGCTGGACAGCACATGCTTTAAGGCAGGCTGAAGAGACACCATCTGGGCCTTTGGCTTTCCTTGTCTTCTGCTTCCTGAAGACTTTGCAAACATCACCTTCACAGATCTTAAGGGCAGGTTGAGAAACAGTAGGGGGGATGGAGGGGCAGGGTGTTGATGGCTGTGTTGTGGGACAGTCAGGGTGGGTGTAGGGTGTCAGACCAGTCTTTTGTTTTTCAAACCTGCAGTAAAACTCATTCAGGTCGTCAGCCAGTTGTTGATTGGCCTCAGTGCTGGGGGACGGGCTTTTGTAGCTGGTGATGGCTTTCAGGCCATTCCACACTGATTTAGAGTCATTTCTTGAAAGCTGTTTTTTTAGCTTTCCCGAGTAGTTTAACTTTGCCACTCTTACCTCCCTGTTCAGTGTGTATTTGGCCTGTTTGTACAAGGCTTTGTCCCCACTCCTGTAGGCGTCCTCTTTGGCCTGGCGAAGCTGTCTGAGTTTTACACTGAACCAAGGTTTGTCGTTGTTAAATGTTAATAAGTCCTGGTGGGTACACACACGTCCTCACAGAAACTGATGTAGGATGTCACAGTGTCAGTGAGCTCGTCCAGATCAGTAGTTGCAGCCTCAAAAACACTCCAATCAGTAAGTTTGAAGCAGGCTTGTAAATCCAGCTCTGCTTCAACAGTCCATCTCTTTACAGTTCTTAATACAGGCTTAGCAGATTTAAGTTTCTGTCTGTAGGCTGGTAGAAGATGAACTAAACAGTGATCAGAGAGTCCCAGCGCTGCAAGGGGGACAGAGTGGTATGCATCCTTTAAAACAGTGTAGCAATGGTCCAGTATATTGCTGTCTCTGGTGGGGCATGTGATGCGCTGTCTATATTTAGGCAGTTCGCGGGTGAGATGAGCTTTATTAAAATCACCGAGCACGATCATGAAAGAGTCCGGGTAACGTTGCTCTGATGTGATCTGATCCGCCAACAGTTCTAGCGCCGCGCTTGCACACGCATCAGGAGGAATGTACACACTCACCAGAATAAACGAGGAAAACTCCCGCGGCGAATAAAAAGGCTTACAGTTAATAAAGATAGCTTCCAAGTTTGGGCAGCACATCTTATTTAAAACCGTCACGTCTGTACACCAGCCTTCATTGATCCACCGCCTCTCTTTTTACCCGACGACTCGGTGACGCGGTCCGCTCTGATCAGCTGGAAGCCCGTTAGATGAAGCGCGCTGTCCGGAATGGTTCCGTTTAGCCAGGTTTCCGTGAAGCAAAGCGCAGCAGAGTTTAAAAAGTCCTTGTTTGTGCGGGTGAGGAGTTGTAGTTCGTCTGATTTATTTGCAAGGGAGCGGAGATTCGCCAGATGAATACTCTGCAACGGAGTCCTAAAACCGTGCTGTCGGAATTTCACAAGCGCGCCGGCGCGTTTTCCTCGCGTTGAGCGCTTGTATAGGAACGCAGCCCCTCCAACTAAAATGTCCAGTAATACGTCTGAATGTTCAAATGTTGGCAAAAAGTTATCTGGTGTCCTATTTCTTATGTCCAAGAGCTCGTTTCTTGAGAAGCTGATCGGAAAAACGTTGCTTAAGATAGGACAAACAAACAAAAACAGAAAAAGTACGAAGGAGCAACAAACCGAGGCAGCCATCCGCGGCACCATCTTGATCTTCATGAATGAAAGCGTTTCAAAACATCCCCCCCTCTGGTTTTTCCACAAATCGCACCCTGGGTATAATGTACATCCAGCTCTCCAGGACATCCAGTTGTTATCACAGAATAAACCGACAGGTTGATCAGGACTTGTATCATCCTGAAGGGGTTTATTCTGTGATAACAACCGGCTGGATGTGCATCATCCCACTTATTGTATTGTTTCTGGCCACATAAGTGAATGATTAGACACAAATTATTGATTTGATTTGAAACATTGTTTAGCTCTTTAAATGCAAAGCTTCCACAAAGAAAAACAGTTTCTAACAAACTACTGTGAACCTGGAAGTTCAGACAAGATGGACATTGAAGACATAATGTACAGTCGCTGTATGAATGTATATAAAACTGTTTGTACACAGCAGATGTTTTCCAGATGACGTGATCTTTAACAGAACGTACGTGTGCTATCTGGGGTTGTATCATTAATTACACATCTTTTCACCGCATAAATAAAGATGAGGACATACAATGTTATTTGAGAAGAAAACCTTTTAAAAAGACAAACCCTGTGTCAGAAATCACCCCCATACGCTTAAACTTTTGACAGCCATTTTCGGTGGTGTCCAAAACCGTAGTGGACATTATCGAGTGCACTCATTCAATCCCACAATGCACAGCAATAATGAGTGTACAACTGATGTATGTTCAATAGATAGTTATTTACTGAGACCAATACAAACATGTTTAAACTAGAGGACAAACAGCTTTAACTAGTGGAACATTTCACTGAAAGATTTTTGGTTTAAGGCAAAATCACATTTGTGTTTGTTCCTAGTCATTTATTATATTTAGTGTAAACTCATTAGTATGTGTTTCACTTTATTTTGACTCAATAGAGACACAGATTGGAATTCATGTTCTAAATGTATTATATTTAAAACACAAATACTGTTTTATAAATATGTATTAAAATCAGGTAGAGTCAGTAATTAATCTGATTACAGGATTTTAATGTAAGTTTTTACTCAAAAAAAATATAGTAACTGATTTGTAGTTTGTTCCACTGAACTCTGATTATCTTCTCTTCTGTTCCACCTTACAGTGTAGATAGAAGACCCATCACCTGAAGTCCCTGATAGAGTTCAATCACAAGAAATACCTGGGGTTCAATCACCAAAAGATGATAAATGCTGTATATCATAATGAAGTCTGTATATCATGGAAGAAGCTCAGATGAGTCTGTCTGGCTCTTCAGTTTAATCATATTTGTATTAAAATTATCCATAATGATTTAGATGTTTAAATGTGTTTGTCAAGTGCAGCACTTTAATGTTTCAAAAGATCTAAAGCAAATCTACAATGTGAAATTTCCATGTTCCTTAAATGTTCATGATCTCTCTTACATTTTATACACATTGTTAGTCTATTTAATTTTATACTAATTTAGCTATGTGTCTGTGTTGCTAATATACAGATGCACAATCACAAATCCTCTCATTACAATAAACAAAGCAGAAACACAATGTAAATAAAAGATGGATTGTGCAGTTTTGACAGATTAATTGATTAAAACAGGAGTTTTTACACACAGTGAGTTTGTGCTGAACTGACTGACAGCTTCAGTGTTTATAAATGCTGTGCCTTTTACCTTTTACTCGCTGTTTGTGTAATTTGACGCAATTTAAAAAAAAATGTTTTTTAGTTTTTTCAATTACACTTTCATACATACGTGTGAAAAATGACAAATATATTTTACAGTAAATCTTGTAATGGTGATTTCTGGTCACTATTATTCTATGATGGTAATTTTGTAGAGATTTTAAAATAAAAGTTTTGTTTGTCATAAAGTGTTTGTTTTCCTACTTTTAATTTTACAAATGAGGACAATCTTTGAAGAATAAACAAAAACAGTTTTGCTCAAAATATTAAAGTAACATTTAAGTTGGATAATATTCAGATGTTTAATCTCTGAAGTGTAGTGTGAAGTATTTGAAAGTGTGTCTGTCATGTCGAGGGAGTTTTTAGAAAGACAATTCCAACCCTGAACACAGAGTGTAGCAGCTCCAGTAAAATGATTCATCAATTCCAGTAGATTTTTTTTCTCTTTCTAGGGTCTTTAGACAAGACTGTTCAATCTCACCACTGCTCATCTGCTGGTCACACAGGTTCATTGTTGTTATGTAAATATGAATTACTTTCAAGGTATCACTATTTTTGGAAAAAAAAAAAAAAAAAAAGTTAATTTGCCAATGACTACACAATAAAAAAAAAAAAAAAATATATATATATATATATATATATATATATATATCTGAGATATCTGCTCTCAATCTTAATATTAGCAAATGTGAGTGATTTCCACTGAAGAGTGTTAACTTTGAGGAAACTGAAGGAATCCCTTGTTAAGGAGGAGGTTACACACCGTGGAGTAAAACTTTGTAAAGATCATTTGTTTCTTTTCAATGTCATGCCATTCTCAACAGTGCAAAAACACTTTTAAAATAAATGGATTGAAACAGTTCATTAAAAATAGTAGTTCCGTGTGGTGTCCGTTTTCTTTTTCTTAGATGCATTTTTGATAACAAAATACTCTCAAATGATCTGATTTTGTGTTGTTTGATTTTTAAATGTTTCTCCTCACTCCTTTTTATTTGGAATAAATGTCACACAAACAAATAAATTATTTTTTAGACATTGGTTTAGGACGGTCAGCTGTTGAATAATGGTTTAATTAATGAGCTCTGTTTTAAATGTAAGTGCCATATTTCAGCTCTATAATATTGTATTGTCATGAACTCTGACTCTCTCAAAATACTTTCTCTGCTCAGAAATCAGGGCACTTGGTGTAAGACTGTAGGAAGTAAGGTCTCCAAATATTTGTTTTTAGATCAATTTGATTTAATTAATGAAAAGTGCAGGAACCAATCAGTTAGATCTCTCTTTGTTAATATTTCTTCTCCTCTGATTTATTTTTTTTTTTTTTATGGGCAAATATTTTTCCCTCATTTGTGTGGAACATTTTTGGAAAGTTCTTAGTCATTACTGTATAACAAATCAAACAAGAGTCATTTAAAATAAAATATCTTGTGAAAGACTGGATATTGATTACAATTTTTTTGTTGTTGTAATTGAGTCTATTTGTGCATTTATTATCTGAAAGTCACCTGTTCATCTTTATTTTGAAATTCAATGCACACTTTTTTTTAATTTTAGAGAGAGAGAGAAAAGCATGGTGAACTCAAAAGAATCATCTCTCTATATGTGACCCGAAACCACAAAACCAGTCAAAAGGGTCACATTTTTTAGGATTTGAAAATTGAGAGAGAGATGATAGGGCACGGTATGTCATAAAAAGTCCCCCTCATTCCCCCGAACTGGACATGTGTTTGTACATCTGTTTATTCACTTCAGTAATTCAAAGGAATTTATGATTGTTATCTTATTGTTTGGGAAAGTGTTTTTGTGAAGCGGCCCATTGAAAACTCTTCAAAACTATGTGCTTTAAACTTTAAATTGTGAAACAATGTACGGTTGGTAAAACGGGATCAAGGGGTAGTTTTTATTAAAGTTTTTCACATACAGTAGAAACACTGTGACGACTGTTTTCCCAAAAACAGTAAAATAAGTCAAGAGCAGCATTTATATATTGTTAAACAATTTTGGTGATATACTGTATATAAATAAAAAATGTATCAAACACAATCGTTAAGCAGTCAGACACGTCTGTGTAAAACAAAAGCATACAATAGTTGACAAAATCTTGTAACATTACATTTTTAAAAAAGGTAGAGTTTTTTTTTTTTTTTTACTGATACAAGAGTTAAAGGAAAAGAAAAGAAAAGAAAGAGTTGAGCATCTTACGTTGATCTAAAACAAAAAAAGTATCAGATGACATCATTACTTGTCAAAGTAGTCTGGCATTACAATTTTAAAAAGGTAGTGTTTGTTACAAGTTAGAAAATAAAAAGTGTCAAACATCTTACACTGATCTAAAACAAAACAAAACAAAAAAAGACACATCTTGTAAAATAGCATACGGTAATTGTCAAAAATGTTGCACTTTTAAAAAGGTACAAGGATACAAGAGTTAAAGTAAAAGAAAAGAAAAAGAGTCAAACATCTTACGCTGTTCCGTAAAAACACATCCTCTCTCTTTGCTGCCTAACTCAAAATGAAGTTACGGGATGCAGCGATCAAACCTTGCCCCCCCCCCAACACAACCATAACACCGTAAGTAGAGACCGACACAAAGATTCAAATGTATGATAAAAGAATTAAACTAAATAAACTTCTCAAAATATAAAAATACTTTTATTAAACTGTCACCCGTCCCTGTTTACTTCACCATATTATAAAATAGACCCTAATCTAATCATGACAAAACTGTATATCGTTGGAAAGGTCTAAGACTCCTAACTAATTTTTCAAACTATTATTTGAAAAAAGTGTCAGGGCTTTGGTCTCAAATAAATACATTTAATATTTTTGTACAGTTACATCATACTTGCCAGCAATCTCGTGGGATTGGCGTCAGATAAATTTTATATTAAAAAACATTAACTTTTCTGTGAAAAAAATAAAATAAAATAAAATAAAATACAAAATAATAATAATAATGATAATAATAATAATAATTCTGTTCATATAAAATAAAATGGCTTGGGAAAATGTGCCTACTAAAATCAGTTATATTGTTAACAAGCCGACTACACTGCACTGCGTGCGCGTGCAACCTTCGTGAACAGTTTATTGAAAGATGTGTTTTTGCCATTATTTTGCCTTAAACTGTCATCGCTGCTGCTGAAAAGTAGCATATGAAGCACTGTTTACATTTATATTTTATTCTGTGATAATTCTGGGATGGCACAGCTTTTTCTTAGGGTCGCACTTGCCACCCCGGTAGATCCGCCCCTGCTAGCAATATCAATTATATTAATCCAAGGTATTGTATTTGTATATTTTTCACGCTATATTGTGTATTTTGTTTATACTTCGGTGGATAATGATGGTATCATTGATTAATGGCTGTACCCATGCCTCTTATATATTTGTGGGTATGAGTGTAAATATTGTGGACCGAAGTTGGTGCACTGAAGGATCATTTTTAATATACTGGGATTGTTTTAAAATCCACAGTTGTTGTGCACCGGTCCTCTCCTCTCTAAGGAAGTGATTGTCTTTACAGTTTAGCACTGCGCCTGATTCCCCTCCATGAGGTGGTCGCCTGCTACAGTTTAGTCCATTATATGGGCTGAGGTATGAGCATCTTTTATTAAGAGGTTATTTAATAATTGTTGTTAAGGTACAATAATAATGTGATGTATTATGTTTTGTGGGAATATTTTAATCAGTGGTGCTATTTATAAATTGTTTATAATGTTCATTAAGTATGTAATATGTTTACTGAAGACAAAATGTTATGTTTAAATTGCAGGCTTTATGCTGATTGCTGCACTGCACTGTGTTTTTTCCCACCATTTTGTTTTGTTTTTTGTTTATTTGACCATTCATTGCAGTTGGTATACAGAGGTCCATTCAAGTCTATGGGTGTCCATATTAACGTGATCTTATGTCTGTATGTTATTTGGGCTTAATGATTGGTCATATTATTATAATCTTATGGTCTTGACAGGTTTTTGTTGAACTTTCCATGTACTTAAGTTTTCTTTTGTTGGTTTGTGGTGTTTTATGCTTGGGTGGAATGATTTTTCTTTAGTACATTTGATTTGTTTTTGGTTTGGGTTTTGTGTAAACCTTCAGTTCACCGTCTCGGTTCACTATAGACCCGATATAGTCCGGCTGTGTGTGACCCCCTTCTAGCCCAAAAACCTTGAATTTGGACACATGTCATTGTTTTGGTAAAATAACTTGAGAGATGTATGATATTCCATCACGTAAGCAAAGTGAACAGCGTTTACAATGTGTTTGATTTCATTTCTTTGACATGTTCTATGTGTAGCCTGTTTGTAGCCGAGATTTAGCTCGTAGTCAGACTGGATATTTGTAGCCCACTCATAGTCAAATCTGATTCATTGAAGTTTTTGGTCAGGCAGCGCATGAGATGGTTGATATACCATCATGTTTGCAGTGTCAATAATATCTACTAAGATGTCAGTGTCATTTCATGACATGATATATATGTAGCCACGTTTTAGCTCTGAGCTGGATGGGCTATGTGTAGTCTGCTTTTAGCCCAACCGGTGAAATCGAGGCAATCAGTGTCTAATTTTAACAGCTTGTCTATAGCCCAGTATCAGACCAGTGATGAGCATGACCAAAATAGTCTTAAAATTGTTTACATGTCATTTTTCCCACTCAGCTGATTATTAAATGCAAGTAAACTTTTGAAACATTTAAATTAACATTATTTTAGATTTGTTTTCATTATTTTATAGCATTATTAAATATAGCATTATTAATTATGCCAAAATAATGCTAATTTAAATGTTTTAAAAATTTAATTGCATTTAATAATATGATGTCATGTATTCCACAGGCTGTTAAATGTAACATTCATACACATTATACGATATAATTTGACTCTCTTTCAATTTATATATAATGTCACGGGGGCGGAGCAAAGCGACAGACACAGTGGGCGTGACGTCAGGCCTCGGAGAGGCTTTTATTAAACAATAAAACAAAGTGTCCAAAAAAGGGGGAAAAAGTGTCCAAAACAAAAGGGGGATCTGGTGTCCTTTAGTGACGGGGTTCCGTGAAGGAGGGGTAGTGAAATCAAAAGGGAAGGGTCCAGGTAAGGGGCGGAGTCCGGCTTGTCGCAAGCGCTCCCCGCTCAGGTCCGGGGTGCGAGGGCTATACTTTAGCGGCATCGTCCTCCTCCACCTACGCGGGCGCTTCTGGGGGATAACACGGCCCGGCATCCTGGCCCGTCAGCCGGTACGGGTATGGTCCTCATCCGGACCCGCGGGGTCCAGCATGCATGTCCTGCGGCGCTGGTTCCCTCTTCACCCCTTCCTGGACCCACGAGGACACCAGCGTGCATGCACGGGAAGAGACCGGTCTCCTGAGGAGAGGCGCGCTCGGCATTTTAACAGCGGCGGTGATGAGGCTTCATTCACATCAGGTGTGCCTCATCACACGCCGCCAGACCTGGATGTTTCGGCGCCCCTCCTCCTCCCACACGCCCACTCCCGTCGGGAGCCTGGTGAAGGGCGGCGATTACCGACGGGGTGCAGCTGACAATAACAAACAGGCAGTCGACTCGTCACATCCCCCCCCAAGCGACATCCCCGTCATCCGGTCGCCGCCCACGCAGGAGTGCTACCTTCCTCAACCAGGCTCCAGCGGTCGGAGTGGGCGGGGATTCCTCTCCGGGCGACTCCCTCTCGCAACGCCACCGGACCGGGACAGAGAAATTGAGTTTTTAGTCGACAGCCTCAACCAACCGCAGGGTAAGTGATATTAAATGAAACAAGTCACTTACCCCTTTAGCGGCTGGGAGGCCGTCACCGTCGTCTCTCCGTCCTCCGGGTCCGAATCTCCATTGACTTCTTTTGCGAGCGAGAGGGATGACGTCACCAGGTGATTCCCACTGCGCTGCCTAAGCTCCGCCCATGCCCGCATTCTCCACCACTTGTCACGGGGGCGGAGCAAAGCGACAGACACAGTGGGCGTGACGTCAGGCCTCGGAGAGGCTTTTATTAAACAATAAAACAAAGTGTCCAAAAAAGGGGGAAAAAGTGTCCAAAACAAAAAGGGGATCTGGTGTCCTTAAGTGACGGGGTTCCGTGAAGGAGGGGTAGTGTTCCAAAAGGGAAGGGTCCAGGTAAGGGGCGGAGTCCGGCGGCTGCATGGCGCTCCCGCTCAGGTCCGGGGTGCGAGGGGCGGCATTTCTTAGCGGCATCGTCCTCCTCCACCTACGCGGCGCTTCTGGGGGATAACACGGCCCGGCATCCTGGCCCGTCAGCCGTTACGGGTGCGGTCCTCATCCGGACCCGCGGCCGAAATCGTCCTGCGGCGCTGGTTCCCTCTTCACCCCTTCCTGGACCCAAGAGGACACCAGCGTGCATGCACGGGGAAGAGACCGGTCTCCTGAGGAGAGGCGCGCTCGGCATTTTAACAGCGGCGGTGATGAGGCTTCATTCACATCAGGTGTGCCTCATCACACGCCGCCAGACCTGGATGTTTCGGCGCCCCTCCTCCTCCCACACGCCCACTCCCGTCGGGAGCCTGGTGAAGGGCGGCGATTACCGACGGGGTGCAGCTGACAATAAGGGGGGGAGGCAGTCGACTCGTCACAATAAATATGCAATTACAATTCCCAGCTGCTAGATGACAATTGTAGCCCTGCTGAGACAGGACTACTGGCAACGCGAGACTTGAAAGTTAGTAGAGATCACTGTTGCAAGATCCGCCATTTTGAATTTTGTTTTTACACGAGAGAACACTAAGTTTACCTGTGGGAAATCAACGGGTAAACAACAAATGATAAAGGACTTTCCTGCTTGGTCGTGGTAAGTATATGTTTTCATTGTTTATCTATACTTTATTTGTTATCATGTGTAGGAACCGTGACATTTTAGTGAAGGGAGCAGATCATAGATGATAGTGATCCCTATGGACTAATGTTAGGCCCCACTGTACAGCATGCATGTGATCAGAGGATTAATTGCAAAATTTAATAGATAATAGAGTGAAAGTTCATTTGTATGTGTTTACAAACTCACACGATTTTAAAACAGCAAACAACAGAACAAAAGCTTTGATTAATCTATATTAATTTATACAGTGAACACACATTCAGAAGAATTGGACAAATTGAGGAGGAGTTTCTACATCTGGAAAAGCTGTTGGAAAAAGAGGAGATCCGGGCAGCAATGGTGTTAAAAAACAAACAGACAAACAAACAAAAAAAATCTCTCCAAAACAACATTTCCTCACTAGAGCTCTCATCTTTGACAAATTCAGTCATTTATTTGAACTATTATATTGAATTTATGACTGAACAATGGCTTGTTACATACAGAGAAAGCATGAGCTAATTGAATAGAGTATCTTTGTTATTGTACAAGTACAATAAGATTTAGTTTGAAACTTCCAAATTGACGCTAAAGCTCAAAAATACAAATTATTTCAAATTGCAATATAAAATGTTCAATTATAAAAAGTTTGCAGCAGAATTAAAATAGTGCAAATAGCTCAGATGTGCAATGCAGCATTAAAACCTAACCGGTACAATCAGAAGACATAATGTAATAAAAACGGTAGGGGTGAATAATTATTCCATGTACATTTAAGGTTAATGTGTGTACTGGGTTACATTGTAGTTACAGCAGCATCACTGTGTTGTTATGAAATTAGTTGTGCCAGACAATTTTGGACACTTTTACACTGACGCATATAATACTACCTGCCTGACATTGGCATGTGTTATTCAGGTGTCAAATTGTGCAGAATTGAATGAAGAAATCTCAAAGACAGTGTCAGAAGGAAGCTGGAAAGGTAAAGTCTTCAAAATGTGCCACATTAATCAAACATTGTGGTGTCAATACTTAATGTTACAGCGCAAATCAGAAATGTAAAAAATAATTCCTTTACTGGTCATTTTAAAATGTCAGTGAACTTTGTCCACAATTGTTAACCACCTCAATCTGTTTTAAAAACTCCCTCATGTTCCCTCATATTCAGACCTTTCTCTCTCTGTTCTCTCTCAGAAAGCTTTTCTTATGCTATTTGTTTTTTCTTATTTTGCAGATGCAGTGATGACCAACTTGTACTTGAGGAATGCAGTTGGGAAACATTTTGTACAAAACAAAAAAAAACAATAATAATAATTTCCTTTGAGTTCACTGTTGGTTGTTTTATTTGTTAAAATAAGTAAACCAACAAATTGATTAATCTTTTTTTTTTTTTTTTTTTTTTTTTTTTTTTTTTTTTTTTGTCATTTATGTTTTAATGTTAAGTGTGATAACATGCTCTTGATTTGTATAATTTATTTCTTTTAAATATAATGTATTTAATATATATATATATTTGTTGGTAGTCGTTAAAAGATTTATTCACACAGTCATTATCCGTGATTTAAGAAGCTCGAAGTTCGGCCGCGACTAAATAAATGTAGGTAACGTATTACTTTTGAAAGATTAGCAATATTAGCAGTATGTCAGAAGTTTTGGAGAAGTGTCAGATCAATGAAGAAATCGACTCTATAAAGCCTCCAAACACCTTGAATTCGCGTTGGGATTGAGAGGACTTTTTCATTGAAATTGCTTTATTGATAAAGAAAACGATGTCAGTAAAGAGAATGAGGCACAGGTATGATAGAAATGTAGATAATTCATGTGTTTGAAAAGCTAATATATGCTAATAAACATAACACGGGTCATGTGCGATTCATCTGCATTCAAAAGGGCAAAAGGAACATTAATGTCAAATTAATCTAATCTAATGTAAGAGCAAATATTTTGCAAATATTTAATTTGTCGTCTTTAGATTAAATCGCCATGGAGTTTTATTATGATAATGCAAATTTTCCCTGAATAAGCTTTCGGGAATATATAGGTTTTGTCAGCCACACTTGAAGATGGGTTACATGTAATATTGTAAACGTTTAAATTAATGTGTTAATTAATGTGTGTTGTTTTTTTGTTTGTTTTTATTTTACTTGATGTCAATTAACTGTAATCGAGTTCAGCTCAGCCAGCTTTAAGAATACAGTAATTTAGAATTGATAACACATTATTAATATTATATTGACTGTTACAATGCAGATGAGACTGTTAAATTTACACTAACATATCAAGATAATTAAATGTTTAAGGTCTGAATAGCAGAATAAAACAACAACAACAACAAAAAAAAAAGACTAAAATATCATCTCTTCTTGATCTTCTGCATAATTAACACATCTTTATTGATTTTTCTTAAGTGAAATATATAATTAGAGGTACCTCTGATTATATATTTATGTAAAACCATCATGAAATTAATTGTGCTGACTTTTTTTAATCGCATGTCAAGCTTACTATACAGTACATGAATTAATAGAGGATTTCAGATGCTGTTTAGGTCAAATGAATGTGTTCACAGAGTGCTTTGTTTTCCCAGTTTGTGTTTTAAGTGAACTGCACTAAAAACCTGAAGCAAACTGTACTCACACCACTTCCTGAGGTCGTCAGTGTGTTTGGACTTTGTGGCTTTCTTGTAAAATTCAACTGAATTGATATCAAACACCCTGGAAAGAAGCAATTCTGTGTTTACCCACTGTATGTATGGTGCAGCATATTACAGATGTATGTATTTGTAAATGTTCTGTGTCATTCTGTGTTTTTAAAGTACTATATCTTAATTTCTGCAGCTAGATGAAATGGATTCCAGAGTTGTCAGGCTTAAGCCTGTACGTGATGCTGAGTGCCACATAAAATCAAGAACTGAAAGCCATACCTTAAGCAGCGCTTCATGAACAAGTTCAAAGGTACGGTGCTCCATATGCTGGAATGACTAAGCGTTTACTGATTTGTAATGTGTCAGAATTATGTACACATTCAGTCACACTTGTCATCATCGCTCTAGGTTTGTCCCTGGACCGTACAATCACATTAGTGAGTTGAAAATCATGTAAATGACATTATCAATTACTATATTCAAATCTGCTTTTCAGTCAGATGATGGACTCAGAAGATGGACTTTGACATTGCTTGTCATAAATCATAAATCATTTTGTTTTCAACAAAATAATGTTTATGTTCAGACATTTAAATAACCATATATATTAACAAAAAATATTTATACACACTGATGCCTGTGGTAGCACCAGTAATAATCGAAATAACCTTTCAAACTTAATTTGATGATCCATTT
Organism: Labeo rohita; assembly: GCF_022985175.1. NCBI lineage: Eukaryota > Metazoa > Chordata > Actinopteri > Cypriniformes > Cyprinidae > Labeo > Labeo rohita. The sequence continues at coordinate 4,987,844 of NC_066890.1, forward strand.
TATTCACAGCAAACATGCAATGTGTAGTTAACTATAAAGTTTACTTTCTTCTTCTCTCAGTTCAGCAGCCACTCACAGAAACAGATGAATCTGTGTGTGAATCTGACAAACTCCCGATTCCCTGACTGTGTTAAAGAAAAAACAAATATGGTGGCATCTTTAGTTCACATTATTTTGTGTCAACTAATATGATCATTTTAGTAGTTAAAACACAATATACAGGTGCATCTAAAAAATTAGAATATCATGATGAAAAACTTTTCTTTTTGTAACTTGTTTAAAACAACAACAACAACAACAACAAACTGAAACGTTCATATATTCTAGATTTATTACATGTAAAGTAAAAGTTTGAAAGTTTATTTTTAAAATTTTGATGATTAGAGTTTGCAGCTCTTGAAAGTCAAAATCCAGTCAATACAGTATCTCAGAATATTAGAATATTTCGTAAGATCAAACAGAATGGTTTATCAGGACATTGTATTGAAACCATAGGCATATTAGTTAGACCATATGCAGTGCTTCATAATTTAACAGTGATGTTATAAAGAAGGGGCTCGGTTAGTGCTGGGTGATGAAACCAAAAATCTGTTTCACAGAACTTTTTAAGATTCTGCTGGTTTCACAGTTTATCACAGTATTTTCTTCCTTTAGCTTGAGCAAATATTTGACATCAGTATTTACGTACATTCATTCTCTCTTTTACAGATGAAGCAGATGCCGTTATTGAGATGTCAAGACCCTGTTTGCCAGAAGCAAGTTCAGAACAGGTATTGTGTCATTTTGGTTGCGTGTGCTTACTTTATATCTGTACAATAGAAAGTTGATGTAGAGACTTGAGGTAGAGCTACACACTGTTAAACAGAAAACACACTGCATTGTGAGGATAAAAAAACGGTTTCTCAGGAAATTGTAGTGAAATTATAGGCATTTTAATACACCATATATGAAACGGAAAACTCAAATGTAAATATTCTAATATTTTGAGATACTGGATTTTTGACTTTCATGAGCTGTATGCTCTAATCATCAAAATTAAAACAAAAAAAACCTTTGAAAATGTTTTACTTTTATATACAGAATATGTGTTCTAAAAAAAAGTGTTGTTTTTGTTTTTGTGTTTTTGTTTTTTTTAAATAAATTGCAAACAAAAAAATGAACTTTTTCACGATATTCAAATTTGAGATGCACCTGTATATGACGGATGTCATTATGTGAGGGAATGATGCTTTACATAAAAGCCTTTAAAAGTCCCAGAATCTGGTGTTTAAACAACCAGAACTGCATTTTTAGTTTTAAAGGGGTCATGAACTGCCTTTTTTATTATTTTGTACTGCTCTCTGAGGTCTTATAATGTTATGATTTTTCTGATGTAAAAATCTTGATCATTTAGAAGTAATACTCTGTTTTCTGTCCTGTTTTAACCTCCTTCATCAGAACACTGTTTAAATAGGCATGGTGGATTGTAGACTCAGAAGGAAGCATCCACTGCTATGTTTGGCTAAAGGCCTGTTCACACCAAAGACGATAACTGTAAAGATAACAATAAATGCTGTGAATCAATCTGCTGTTGGTCACGCGGCTTCACTTGATGAGTTCACTGAGCTTAAATTTTGGAACACATTGAAATGCAAAACATTGCATGTGTATAATTGGAAGTCAGTGGAACGAAAAGTGCAGCGTGACGCCCCTTAGTCATTGATCTTCTGTGGAGGCGGTGTTTAGCCACAGTGGCTCATTCCACAACCTGTCGTTTTGGCAGACTGCCTTCAATATAAGCTGTATTAAGACTAATCAGAAAGTTTTAAGTTCTGAAATATACAATGACCTCTTATATGTCAAAAGTTCAAGGGAATTTAAATGGAATAAATGAATACACTTTTTTATTAAATAAATAAATATTTTTGAAAACTAACATTTTCTACCTCACAACTGTCATGCCTGGTGAAGTGTAGAGTATCAGTTGAGTGGATTGATGTCAAATGTAAAGGTCAGTATGAACCTTCAATAGACTCAATTTGTTGACTTGATTTTTCAAAATTGACATATCTAGTTATGTTAAATTGTTGTTTTAAAAAAATATGCATAGTGCATAAGCACATTGTGTAAAAGTGCATAGTGTATAGTACATCATTTGGGACGCAGTTAAAGTCTTTCAAGGTAACAAAATAATTTTTACTGTAATTTTCAAGTACAGTAAGTTTAATTAGTAGTAAAATTCAATACAATAAATTAACAAATATTAAAATAAAGCACTATATAGACTATATACATCAATTATACATCACTTTTTATTAAACTAGCTGTATTAAAGTTCTTCAGTCAAGAGCAGTGATTTTTTTATTTATTTATTTTTTTTTTTTCCTCTTTTGTGTTTTGTTGTTAAATTCTGTCATCTGTCAGTTGTCATAGGGCCAGTTTTAAAGGAGAAGTCCACTTCCAGAACAACAATTTACAGATAATGTACTCACCCTCTTGTCATCCACGATGTTCATGTCTTTGTTTCTTCAGTCGTAAAGAAATTGTTTTTTGAGGAAAACATTTTTCTCCATATAATGGACTGATATGGTGCCCCGATTTTGAACTTCCAAAATGCAGTTTAAATGCGGCGTCAAACGATCACAAATGTGGTTGTAAACGATTCTAGCTGAGGAAGAAGGGTCTTATCTAGTGAAACAATCGGTTATTTAAATAACATAATTTATAATTATAATAATAATTTTCTTTTTGCAAACGCTTGTCTTGTCTTGCCTTGCTCTCCTTGAACTCTGTGTATTCTGGGTCAAGACAGTTAGGGTATGTTGCAAAAAATTTATTTTCTCCTTCAACTTCAAAAAAAATTTCAAAATCACCCTACATCACTGCAGAAGTACCTTTGCAAAGTGAACATGCAAAGAAAATCAAACACCCTTCATAAAAAAGGTAAAACAGCGATATAGGATGATTTTGAAGTTGAGGGAGAACATGAGATGGGAGTTTTTCAATTGTTTCACTAGATTAGACCCTTCTTCCTCAGCTAGAATCGTTTACAACCGCATTTGTGATCGTTTGAAGCTGCATTTAAACTGCATTTTGGAAGTTCAAAATTGGGGCACCATATCAGTCCATTATATGGAGAAAAAAATGAAATATTTTCCTTAAAAACTTTTTTTTTTTTTTTTTTTTTTTTTTAAGAAAGAAAGGCACAAACATCTTGGATGACAAGGGGGTGAGTACATCATCTGTAATTTTTTTTTCTGGAAGTGAATTTCTCCTTTAAACTACAAAATGCTTCTAAAAATGCATTATGCCTTATAAAAATCTAAACAATTAGGCAGTTATATTTGTTGTATAAATTTAATTGTTTATATTTAAGTGTAGCATTTTATAAAATAGTTTAATGTTACAATACACACCGCCCTACCCCACCACAATCTGTCTGTAAAAATCTTGACATGTAGTGACCGTTAATTTGAAGCAAGAGAAACTGGAAGAGTGACTTTACTGTGTCAGACACGTGACACTTCACTCACAGATAACTGGTCCAATTTCAGTTTTAGATCTGTTATCTATAACAAGGAGGTTTTGTTGTGGCTAAGGGATCTCAAATCGGACACATCTCTGACACAAAAAAGCCACTCCCTCAGTTTTTCTTGCCCCAAATGAACAGTCACTTCACGTCAGGATTTTTACAGACAAATTGTGGTGGGGTTTGGGCAATGTGTATTGTGACATTAAACTGTTTTAGAAAATGCTAAACTTCACATTTCATCCTTTAAATCCTTTTTAATTTCCATGATGAACGCGATATTGTGTAGCCTGACGATGAACTATTGGCTCTGTGTAGTAAACTATTATTAAGCATTTAGTTCAGATACATTTTTAATATATATAAAGGAAATATGTAATATAAAATAGTTTTAAAATCGATAACAAAAGCTTTAAAATGACTACGGGAGGTTACAAGTTAGGGATGTAACGGTATGAAAATTTCCTATCACGATTATAGTGACCAAAATGATCACGGTTATCAGTATTATCACGGTATTGTTAAAATGTGCTGGAAGTGTTCAAAAAGTACTAATACCTAAATTACTTCACCAAGTTTTACATTTAAAAATCAACAACCTTATAAAAAATAACTTTTTGTTTACCTAATCAGTAAAACAATAACAGTACCAATGATGTCAGGATTTTAAATGACAACATGACTGACAACCTATATGGCATGTTCAAATATCTAAAGTAAATGATCAAATAAAGCTTTGAAAACGTTTCATAAAAGGCAAACCTCACATTTCAGCCTTTAAATAAAGAAAAGAGTTAAGTCAAAATAATAACTGATTAATAAATGATTATATGTTTTTTTTTTTTATCTGCTCCATAAATCTAGATAACTTATCTGAATTGTTTAAATGTGTAGAATCCACATAAGCTTGTTTTTCATCAGCTGGTCAAAATTTAGGCTACAGCAAGGGCATGACAATTCAGTCTGTTTTTTGGCCAGACAAAAACTGCACACAAGCTGAATGTAAATGTAAGTCTCTGTAAATCCACTGTATGTCACTAGATGGCGCTTATGGAAAAGCTGAATTACAGCTGTTTCTGTGAACTTCGTGGATAAAGCAGCACTGCGTCAAGAACGCTACTTTAGATATTACTTGGCGTGAAGATGAAAACAAAACGCCATCGAATCTTTTCTGAAGACAATCAGAACCTTTAGAGGTACATTCATATAATTAATTCATTCATATATTCATTTTATTTGTATAATTCCCGATTTATGTTTCTGCCAGTGGGCAACCCCCAGTTGCGAAGTGAAACGCACGGACTGCAAATACATTAGTTACCAAATACAAACATTCTGTCTATGAGGGTTGCGCTTCGCTAAATAAAATGATTTAATAAATACCTGTTTACAATAAGCACTTACTCGCGCGTACACAGGACAAAGTTTGAGGGCGCATATGTAATATCTAAGGGTGCGAAGAGCCATTATCACTATATATTTGGGAGAGCAAACCCGCTGCAATCCGAGAGATTTGTGCTGGTACTGTAGCAAAGGGCTACCTGGATGTTTAGGGCTAGTAAGTTATCGTAGCGAGCAGGGGGTGTCGGTCAGAACACTCAGAAGTCAGAAGCTAAATTCAACCAACTTTATTGATCATAAGACGAGATGATCAACGATGTGAGAGGAGACAGCCTTTACATAAACTTGAAACGTTGTCTAGATGGTAGGATATGCGAGGATGAGCTGAGTTACTGTGAGAGAGATTTGGGTACTGAAGTCAATGAGAGCTCTGGGTATCAGTCAGATGAAATGAACGTCCTTAGCTCTATTCAGTCTCTAAATGCCAGCAGCCGAGCACATTGAGAAGGTGAGGCTGAATCATAGGCGAGTCATGTATATTTCCCAGCAGGAATCAACCTTGCAGGCTGTCAGATATACACTCGTTACCGCAGTTGGTCAATCACGATAGACTGGACGATTATCCGTGTACAGAAGTGGACTGTATGATTGTAGATATGCAGGGCATATGCATACAGGGTTTGTGGATACGTGTGGTTTATCTGCAATAGAAAACACGGGACCCATCATCAGAACTTAACATAATAAACTAACATCATTGACAAACCTTATAGGCTGCTCCCCTCAAACTGAAATACAATAGTAAACACTGAATATAACATCAGATTTGTTGACGTCTACAGAATCAAGAATAACGGTATAAACATTAACACTCAAACTGCACTCGTAGATACATCAGACGCAGCACATACGCTTAACATTATCACGTAGCATAGCTCGTTTGGAAACTGCGTCACATTAACAAACGACTGTAAACCAAACAGCAGGATAAAGCGATCGTAACTCACATGTATAGGACGCACACGTCACAAAATACAGTCGAGCTGAGGCTTATAGGTGATAATCAATGTCTCTGGTGCTCGTTATGCAGAGAGTCCGGTCGCTAACTGCCACCGATACAGACTATCAGCTCCGTATACTCACGTCAGCGCAGAGCGGCTGCTACGTTATGTGCGTCTTTCATAATCAAAGTCAATGCGGCAGCGCTCAGTCACTATCGCCTTTTGCACAGCCGCCCCCAAATTGCTTGCAATTTGCTCTTGTAAAAGGCTTATTCTTAATTTGGAGACATTGATGGGAATATCTCATCATCCTCCGCATCCGGTATGACTGGAAGAGCAATAAGCCGAGCAACGGGCCGAGTGTAGACTTTGTCCTTAATTTGTACATCGACCGATCGGACATGCCCATCCACACTTGGGTGTACTTTAACCACTCTGCCAACGGGCCAGAGTGCCCGCGGAAACTGTGGGTCCATCAGCAGGACCACTGACCCTACTGTCAGATCAGCTGATGCACCGTGCCACTTTTGTCGACATTGAAGAGCTGGCAGGTAGCACCTAATGAATCTCGCCCAGAAGTGATCTGCCAGGACTTGGCAGTGCCGCCATCTTCGCCGGCTCAGTCCCTCACTCTTAGGGTACACCACTGGAGGGAGCGCTCCATCCAGCCGCCCCATTAAGAGGACATTTGGAGTTACAGCATCCAAGTCGGCAACACTGGAGGAGGAGTAACCCAGTGGTTTTGAATTCAGTATAGCCTCAACCTCTAGCAGAACTGTATGCAATACTTCTTCAGAGACAGATTGGACTCCGATGACAGTGTACAGCGCTGTCTTAACAGACTTGATCTCCCTCTCCCACGTACCCCCGAAGTGGGGAGCGGCAGGGGGGTTAAAGTGGAAATCAATCTTCTGCCTGGCTAGGAGTTGTTTGAGGTCTGAGGACATGCTGTTGAACCATTCACTGAGCTCTTTCTCACCTCCTCTAAAGTTCGTACCCTGGTCCGAATAGAGCTCTGCTGGACTCCCCCGGCGGGCGACGAACCGTCTGAGGCTCATCAAGAAGGAGTCCGAATCCATAGCGTGCAGGATGTCCAGGTGTACCGCTCGAGTAGTAAGACATTTATAGATGATGCCCCATCTTTTCTCTGAGCGCCGTCCTAGCTTCACTTGGAAGGGTCTGAAGCAATCGACACCGGTGGAGTAGAAGGCCGGCTTGTACAGGCGGAGACGAGCCACGGGTAGATCTGCCATCTTTGGGATCGACGGCTTAGAACATTTTTCTCCATATAATGGACTGATATGGTGCCCCGATTTTGAACTTCCAAAATGCAGCTTTAATACGGCTTCAAACGATCCCAAATGCGGTTGTAAATGATTCTAGCCAAGGAAGAAGGGTCTTATCTAGTGAAACAATCGGTTATTTAAATAACATAATTTATAATTATAATAATAATTTTCTTCCCGCAAACGCTTGTGTTGTCTTGCCTTGCTCTCCTTGAACTCTGTGTATTCTGGGTCAAGACAGTTAGGGTATGTTGAAAAAATTTATTTTCTCCTTCAACTTCAAAAATCATTTCAAAATCACCCTACATCACTGCAGAAGTACCTTTGCAAATTGAACATGCAAAGAAAATCAAACACCCTTCATAAAAAAGGTAAAACAGCGATATAGGATGATTTTGAAGTTGAGGGAGAACATGAGATGAGATTTTTTCAATTGTTTCACTAGATTAGACCCTTCTTCCTCAGCTAGAATCGTTTACAACCGCATTTGTGATCGTTTGAAGCTGCATTTAAACTGCATTTTGGAAGTTAAAAATTGGGGCACCATATCAGTCCATTATATGGAGAAAAAATGAAATATTTTCCTTAAAAAACTTTTTTTTTTTTTTTTTTTTTTTTTAAGAAAGAAAGGCACAAACATCTTGGATGACAAGGGGGTGAGTACATCATCTGTAATTTTTTTTTCTGGAAGTGAATTTCTCCTTTAAACTACAAAATGCTTCTAAAAAATGCATTATGCCTTATAAAAATCTAAACAATTAGGGCAGTTATATTTGTTGTATAAATTTAATTGTTTATATTTAAGTGTAGCATTTTATAAAATAGTTTAATGTTACAATACACACCGCCCTACCCCACCACAATCTGTCTGTAAAAATCTTGACATGTAGTGACCGTTAATTTGAAGCAAGAGAAACTGGAAGAGTGACTTTACTGTGTCAGACACGTGACACTTCACTCACAGATAACTGGTCCAATTTCAGTTTTAGATCTGTTATCTATAACAAGGAGGTTTTGTTCTGGCTAAGGGATCTCAAATCGGACACATCTCTGACACAAAAAAGCCACTCCCTCAGTTTTTCTTGCCCCAAATGAACAGTCACTTCACGTCAGGATTTTTTACAGACAAATTGTGGTGGGGTTTGGGCAATGTGTATTGTGACATTAAACTGTTTTAGAAAATGCTAAACTTCACATTTCATCCTTTAAATCCTTTTTAATTTCCATGATGAACGCGATATTGTGTAGCCTGACGATGAACTATTGGCTCTGTGTAGTAAACTATTATTAAGCATTTAGTTCAGATACATTTTTAATATATATAAAGGAAATATGTAATATAAAATAGTTTTAAAATTGATAACAAAAGCTTTAAAATGACTACGGGAGGTTACAAGTTAGGGATGTAACGGTATGAAAATTTCCTATCACGATTATAGTGACCAAAATGATCACGGTTATCAGTATTATCACGGTATTGTTAAAATGTGCTGGAAGTGTTCAAAAAGTACTAATACCTAAATTACTTCACCAAGTTTTACATTTAAAAATCAACAACCTTATAAAAAATAACTTTTTGTTTACCTAATCAGTAAAACAATAACAGTACCAATGATGTCAGGATTTTAAATGACAACATGACTGACAACCTATATGGCATGTTCAAATATCTAAAGTAAATGATCAAATAAAGCTTTGAAAACGTTTCATAAAAGGCAAACCTCACATTTCAGCCTTTAAATAAAGAAAAGAGTTAAGTCAAAATAATAACTGATTAATAAATTATTATATGTTTTTGTTTTTTTTTTTTTTGTTTTTTTTTTATCTGCTCCATATATCTAGATAACTTATCTCAATTGTTTAAATGTGTAGAATCCACATAAGCTTATTTTTCATCAACTGGTCAAAATATAGGCTACAGCAAGGACATGACAATTCAGTCTGTTTTTTGGCCAGACAAAAACTGCACACAAGCTGAATGTAAATGTAAGTCCCTGTAAATCCACTGTATGTCACTAGATGGCGCTTATGGAAAAGCTGAATTACAGCTGTTTCTGTGAACTTCGTGGATAAAGCAGCACTGCGTCAAGAACGCTACTTTAGATATTACTTGGCGTGAAGATGAAAACAAAACGCCATCGAATCTTTTCTGAAGACAATCAGAACCTTTAGAGGTACATTCATATAATTAATTCATTCATATATTCATTTTATTTGTATAATTCCCGATTTATGTTTCTGCCAGTGGGCAACCCCCAGTTGCGAAGTGAAACGCACGGACTGCAAATACATTAGTTACCAAATACAAACATTCTGTCTATGAGGGTTGCGCTTCGCTAAATAAAATGATTTAATAAATACCTGTTTACAATAAGCACTTACTCGCGCGTACACAGGACAAAGTTTGAGGGCGCATATGTAATATCTAAGGGTGCGAAGAGCCATTATCACTATATATTTGGGAGAGCAAACCCGCTGCAATCCGAGAGATTTGTGCTGGTACTGTAGCAAAGGGCTACCTGGATGTTTAGGGCTAGTAAGTTATCGTAGCGAGCAGGGGGTGTCGGTCAGAACACTCAGAAGTCAGAAGCTAAATTCAACCAACTTTATTGATCATAAGACGAGATGATCAACGATAGTGAGAGGAGACAGCCTTTACATAAACTTGAAACGTTGTCTAGATGGTAGGATATGCGAGGATGAGCTGAGTTACTGTGAGAGAGATTTGGGTACTGAAGTCAATGAGAGCTCTGGGTATCAGTCAGATGAAATGAACGTCCTTAGCTCTATTCAGTCTCTAAATGCCAGCAGCCGAGCACATTGAGAAGGTGAGGCTGAATCATAGGCGAGTCATGTATATTTCCCAGCAGGAATCAACCTTGCAGGCTGTCAGATATACACTCGTTACCGCAGTTGGTCAATCACGATAGACTGGACGATTATCCGTGTACAGAAGTGGACTGTATGATTGTAGATATGCAGGGCATATGCATACAGGGTTTGTGGATACGTGTGGTTTATCTGCAATAGAAAACACGGGACCCATCATCAGAACTTAACATAATAAACTAACATCATTGACAAACCTTATAGGCTGCTCCCCTCAAACTGAAATACAATAGTAAACACTGAATATAACATCAGATTTGTTGACGTCTACAGAATCAAGAATAACGGTATAAACATTAACACTCAAACTGCACTCGTAGATACATCAGACGCAGCACATACGCTTAACATTATCACGTAGCATAGCTCGTTTGGAAACTGCGTCACATTAACAAACGACTGTAAACCAAACAGCAGGATAAAGCGATCGTAACTCACATGTATAGGACGCACACGTCACAAAATACAGTCGAGCTGAGGCTTATAGGTGATAATCAATGTCTCTGGTGCTCGTTATGCAGAGAGTCCGGTCGCTAACTGCCACCGATACAGACTATCAGCTCCGTATACTCACGTCAGCGCAGAGCGGCTGCTACGTTATGTGCGTCTTTCATAATCAAAGTCAATGCGGCAGCGCTCAGTCACTATCGCCTTTTGCACAGCCGCCCCCAAATTGCTTGCAATTTGCTCTTGTAAAAGGCTTATTCTTAATTTGGAGACATTGATGGGAATATCTCATCATCCTCCGCATCCGGTATGACTGGAAGAGCAATAAGCCGAGCAACGGGCCGAGTGTAGACTTTGTCCTTAATTTGTACATCGACCGATCGGACATGCCCATCCACACTTGGGTGTACTTTAACCACTCTGCCAACGGGCCAGAGTGCCCGCGGAAACTGTGGGTCCATCAGCAGGACCACTGACCCTACTGTCAGATCAGCTGATGCACCGTGCCACTTTTGTCGACATTGAAGAGCTGGCAGGTAGCACCTAATGA